>NC_137815.1:28530749-28643249 GCF_963921795.1 Nannobrachium achirus
ATTCAACCAAGCCGTGTAATAATATCATATAACCAATACCATGGGAAGTACAAAAACCAAAACATGTAATGGCATCATTTAATGGTCATGGGAAAAATGCAACCTTTCACAACATTCCCTCGTAAGTGTCACAATCGTAAGTGAGTGTTGTTGGGAAATAAAGAGAAAACTTGTACTTCACTTTATAACATGGAAGTTTCACTTCCCTTAATGGTTCAATAAAAATAGCTCAATAAAACACCCCAAGCCTCAAAATGAGGCGAAATCAAACAAAGAGGCCCATGATCTAACTCCATTCCTATGGCAAGGACCTGTAAGTCTATATATACAGTAAGTGGTTCCCAAACCGTTTAGCTCCAGACGCAAAAGAGAAACCCGAACTAGTGAAAATAGCAGATCTACAAGCCCACAGCGTTTCGCTTATGCACCGTGTTGTGAGCTTGTAGGTATAGAGGATAGATAGATAGATATATACCGGTACATAGTTTAGTATGCTATTGTGCGTGCGTGCTTGCTAGTGCAAGGGTCTTCAACAGGGGGTCCGGGACCCCTAGGGGGTCCTCAGAGTTACTACAGGGGGTCCTCCAAATCTTCCAATCCTTTTTATAATAACAACTTGAACCCTAGTGTCCATATTCTGAGAACTGTAGCCAAAAATAGCAGATCCACAAGCTTGTAGATCGTCTATTTTCGGCAAAGAGGTTTGGTGTAGAGGGGAAAAAGAGCAGACTAAGTACAGAGTAAAAGGTCAAGTTTATAAGGTAATGACGGCTCCAGTGGTTAAATATCTGAAAACACAAATTTACATGAATCCAAAATAAACTGACGATTGTGCTGTCAAACAATGAAACTATATGAAATCTATGGAAAGGTTCTCTGCTCCATCTCTCTCTCAACTAAGGGGTCCTTGGCCTGAAAACATTGAAGACCCCTGTGCTAGTGGATAAGTTTGCTTTCCACGCGTTGCCACATAATGTAATGTATTTGTTTAACCCATTCAGACTATACTTTTTAACTATTGAAAAATAGCAGATATACAAGCTCACAGCGTGGCACCGAATGCCGCGCTGTAGATCTGGTGTCCTGCTTTGAAAATACATATATTCAAAGATTTGCACACATTTTCACGACTTTAAAAAAAATAGCAGATCTACAAGCTCGCATCGCTGCACTCGGTGCCGCGCTGTGAGCTTGTATATCTGCTATTTTTCACTGGTTAAAGCATTAGAGACTTACAGACATCAGGCTCCTCGTCGGAGCCATCTGGACAGTCCTTCTCGCCGTCACAGCGCCACCCTTTGGAGATGCACGTCACCTGGTCCTTACAGACAAACTGCTTGGGGCTGCATGTCTTTGGGGCTGAAAATCACACACACACACACACACACACACACACGCACACACACACACACACACACACACACACACACACACACACACACACACACACACACACACACACACACACACACACACACACACACACAGAGAGACAGTTACAAATGAGTCTGAAGGATTGGCTGACGGGTGATTTGTGATCTGGTGTCCTGTGGTCAATCGGATTGCGGTCAATTCAGTGTCCAGAAACTTTGATTGGTCTGTGGAACACGTCTCTCCTCATTAGTGGTTCTCAACCTTTTCAGGCCGCAACCCCCCGAAATGATCATGTTTGAACTGGAGACCCCCCACCCTGACAAGCACGTGGAATGTGTTTTTTTTAGGAGGCATCACATTGAGTTTGACTCGTTTTCACAGATAAATATTGTGAAAATAGCAGATCTACTGGTAAGATGCATCAGGGCAACAAGCAGGATTCCCACAATTTTTTACAATTTATTTCCAAAACTTTTCCAGAATATTTAACCCAATTTCCAGGACTATATAACAATAATTCAGCTCAATAACAGGTCGCTTACTCCTATGCGCAGTGCCCAAAGACAGGTAGTGTATGCCAGTGGTTCTCAACATTTTCAGGCCGTGACCCCCGAAATAATCATGTTTTAACTGGGGACCCCGGCACCCTGACAAGCACTAGGAGTTGAGAAATTTTGTATAACACGGTTCTATTGTGAAAATAGCAGATCTACATGCTCACAACGCCTCGCATGTAGATCGTCTATTTTCACAATTGCTGCCTCTAATATTTGACAATTTGTCATTTCAGAGGTATTAACAAAATCAACCAGTTACCCATATATGGAGACCCCTGGTACATGTATATGGAGATACCGGTATACAGTATGCTATGATAGCCCAAACATGCTTACTCAGTTATTCGTTAAGTCCTATGATGTCTATAACATGACATCATACCATTTATGCCCATACATGGAGATCCCTGTCTGTAGAACCAGCCACACAGATATGGCCTGTCTTGGCCATCTGTCTTGGCCATATATGGATTCTGTTAGTGTGGTATGTGGCCGATGTGGCCTCCATATGGGCATTCCCAGATAATGTCCTGTTAGATATGGGCTTAATATTGACGACATCAGGGAACTCCATATATGGGCATAAAAGGGATTCTGTTAGTGTTCCATCACAGTGAAGCCAGAGCGTGATGTCAGAGCGGCAAAACCATTCTGTAAGTTCAGGGATAGGTTCAAACATAAACATTTTGGGGGTCACAGTCTGAAAAGGTTGAAAATGACTGGCCTAGAGAATGAATTCACCAAGACAAAACAAAACACGCACGCGCGCACACGCGCACGCACGCACGCACGCACGCACGCACGCACGCACGCACGCACGCACGCACGCACGCACGCACGCACGCACGCACGCACGCACGCACGCACGCACGCACGCACGCACACACACACACACACACACACACACACACACACACACACACACACACACACACACACACACACACACACACACACACTCACTCACTCACTCACTCACACACGCACGGCGAGGCTTTGAATAAACGTATTGCACCTTAAATAACCAGGTCAGCTTTCCCAGACAGACCAGTACCAGAGATGATGCAACAAAAACACTCTCATCAAAGGACAACTTGTTCTGGTGAGACTGTGCCCCCCCTATCCTCAATTCCCCCCTCAATTCAAACCTTCCCCAAATACAAAAAAAAAGCTGAAACAAAACAAAAACCCTGCCTGGTGGATCTGTTGCCAAATGGGGGAAAGTTTTCGCAAACGACATACATCCTCAAATCATCTCCTGAAGAGTATAGTAAGCATACACATAGAGAGAAAACGTCTTGCACTCGCACATCATACACACAAATGGCAACAAAAAAATGCAGTGGTGTAAAGTAACTTTAATAGATACTGTAAGTACATTTACTCAAGTACTGTACTTGCTTAAGAATGTGCTATCATTCCCTCTTTTACTCAAGTAAATGTTTGCGTATTTTTCCAGCAATGCAACAGAGAATGTCAAAGATCATAGTCATTTTACTAATTGGTACTGTGGCATTTTCATGCCAGTACTTTTACTCAAGTCAATTCTTTTGAACACAGGCCCTTTTACTACTGTAACAAAGTATTTGTCATAATGTGTTATAGCATTGTTTCTGAAGGTGGATTCCAAGGACTCTGTGGGTTCCTTAAAGGGGTCTAAATGGACCCATATAAGTCTGTAACTCTGACAGTATACACAAATGGAACCAAATGGACCCTAACAGGTTCATTTGGTTCCATTTGTACACTGCCAGAGTTAAAGGACAACTTTGTTTTTTTACAACAAGGGTTCATATTTTAGATTGTAATTAGAGAAGATGAGTGTTTAAATGTTTTCATTTACCTCTTTCTATTGTTTTAGCGATTTTATTGACTTTGATTTCAGTGCATGGGGGCATGCGTGCAAGTGCCTAAATGTGTCTTTTTTAGACACAATAAGCCGGCAATTTCTTTATTACTATTTACAGTAACACTACTAGCCCCCATAAGTCACATCTGCCATTGAAAGATGGCGGTGCATCTTGGGAATGGGCTAAAAAGACTTAAAATCGCTACAATAGAACGATAGAAGAAGTAAACGAAAACGTTTTAACACTCATCTTTTCTTTTCTCTAATTACAATCTAAAACATGAACCCTTGTTACATTGATTTCAGTGGTTGCGGGCATGCGTGCAAGTGGCTAAATATGTCTTTTTAGCCCATATGGTGAAGCAGCGTTCTGCTTCTATGGACCGACAGCTTGGAATATACTCCCACTACAGACTACACCTAAGACAGGCAGCCTCTGTGGATAGCTTTAAAGCACAGCTCAAGACCTATTTCTTTACTCTTGCTTTTAGCTGATTTTTTTAATTCCTGTCGTGTTGCTATTGAAGTCTGCACTGTTCTTAAAATGTTTTCAATGTTCTTCAATGTTTTACGTTTTTATTTTTCTCTGCTTTATTGTAATCATGCGTATTTTTTTCTGTTAAGCACTTGTGCTTCATTTTCAGCTCTGTAAAGAGCTTTGAGCTGCATTTCACGTCACGAAAGGTGCTACAAATAAAGTTTTATTATTATTATTACTAGAATTGTTATAAACATACAAAGTTGTCCTTTAAGGGGAGACCTTGAAATTCAAAAGTTTGAGAAACACTGTGTTATAGCTACTTTTACTAAAGTAAAAAAAAAACATGTGAGTATAGTTCCAGGAAGCAGTGAACAGAAGGGTGTCAGGCAGCCAGCGGTGGACGTCGGGCAGGGGGAATGTTTGGCGGTACAGCCTGCCGCATGGCTTCAGCTGGGAGCAGAGCAACAGTTACCACAGCCCAGGGCTGCATGGGACCACAGTGGCCCACTAAACACTTCTGGAGGATCCCAGGCCTCAGAAAACATTCCATCATCATAAAACCCAAAGTTCACACACATTCTTACAAAGTGTGCTGTTTCTTTCAATAGGTGCATTGTTTGGCCATCGCTTAATATAGGAATACTATGTCTCTTTATACATGTCTTTATTTAAACCTCTAAAAAAAACAGATATATTATAGTCTTGATGTCGGGCCGAAACTATTTTTTGAATTTGAATCTAGAGATTAAAGTAACAGTTTTTTATTTCTGGCAGCCGCTGACCTAGTGGTCCAGCGCAATACCACATCGGCTCTGATGCCTGACAGCATGTCACGGGTTTGAGTCCCAATCCTGACGACCTTTGCTTCTCTCCCCGTTTCCTGTCTACCTAATGTACTATCAATAAAGGCAGAAAATCCCCAAAAATATCTTTAAACAGTTTTTGGACATAATGGGGTTTCTTTTAACCTGGAACCAAATATACAGTTTGAATTCACCAACACTAGTAGTGATAATAACTTATTATAATGTTGCTACTTGCTAGCTAAGTTGCTCTTCATGAACAAGTAACAGAGCTAAAGTCTCTTTCAAGAATATGACTTGCAACTAAAAGTGCCGTAGCCATATATGGCTGAGGAAATGTTTATGACACTGAGTGAAAACATACAAATTACAACATAAAAATGGATGGAGGTGGAGAATTCTCTCTTTGAGGCTGCATTCAAAACTATTTTTGCTATTTTATGTTGATGTACTTTTTTCAAGCTACCTAGTGCTACTGTACATGGTGAGAAAACAGACAAACAAACAGCTATTTGAAAGCTTCATCATCCTGAAAGCAGACAGGCTACTGGGAAATGTCGTACATTCTATACTATATACTATACTATACTATACTATACTAAGCTGACTGCCTAACACTGCAAAAACAGCAGCAGGAGTGGGCTATCCAGGGTAGGTATAAGTTGAAATGGAGTTGGAGCCATGATTTAAGGTCATGCTTAAGTCTTGCCAGGGAATTTAGGGTAACTCATCTGTGCCCAACATGATTTGATTTCTGACTAAAAGTATACGTACTTACGTAGACAAATAAGACTTATGTATTCATGTGTCTTAAAGGGTTAAGAACTTGCAATTTTCAACAGTTACCCAAAGTCTCCGACCGACCTGTTGTTCCATGGAGCAGATTTTCAGCGTTCATTAGGAAAATCCAGAGAAGCAAAGCAACCTACGTCGTGGTTCAGTGGCTTCATTAAGTGTCTCCTCTCTTCCCAGGCTGTGTAAGAGAGGAGACATTTTCTTTGTTGTTCTTTATTATTTTCCATGAATAACAAAATGTTTTTATTTTAATGAGATGACTCAAAAACTCTTGTAAGTTGTGCTTTTTGTCCTAAATAAGCCTGGGGTTGTTATTACAAGGCCACAAGAGTACAAGGGAGGGTATTAAAAAACAGTGTGGCTAACAGTAACAGTTTTTTAATAGTTTGTTTTACCAGCTGTGCATTTCAAAATAAGTTGCAGATGATGCTTAAGTCTTGCACTCATGGATGGTTGGAAGGTAGTTATCACTCACTGCTTTGACCCAGCAGTAGTTTAACTCAAATATTATAACTCAACAGCTCCCATTAGAGAGAACAGATCATTTATTGTCATTAGGAGTACGGAGTTGGGGTCATCACCACCACACACAAGCTTATGGTGAACATTTTCGTCAAAATTTCATTTTTTTCCACCGACGGACATACCAAGTGGTCAACACCAGAAACCATAGTCAGAGAATAGGGAAATGTTGTAGCTCTAAAGGGGAACACACACTGGACGCGGAGGCGGCGCGGAAGCGGCACGTCAAAAAATACAGCCCCGTTATTTTCAATGAACTAACCCACACCGGCGTCGTCAGACGCGCGCAGCCGCAGGGTCTGCCGCCTCGTATGCCGCGCCGATACGCAGCTGTTTTATTTTTCCAGCGTTGCCGCGCGGTGAAAATGTTCTCCCATGGTTCTCCCCACTGGGGGAAATGGATGTGCTATGTGGCAGCGCGCCGCATCCAGTTGGGGTTACCGCCGGCACTTCACGTGCGTCGATACCGCGACGCTGCGCAGCCGCCCACGTCCAGTGTGTGCTCCCCTTAAGCGTAAGTTCAATGAGGACGACCTCTCTTTCACACTTCCATCTGTATTGCTGGGGATGCTTCACAAACGTCAATCACAGCTTGAAGTGTGAGCACTTCTATCAATCTGTCAATCCGCCGCCAACCAATCGGGAGATCGGGCTTCGCCTTTGAATATCACTGCCTCTGAACCTTTTCATTCTCTTTTCTTTCCAGTGGTGTAAAGTAACGAAATACATGTACTTAAGTACACTTTTGAGTTGTTTGTACTTTACTTGAGTATTTCCAATTTCCAATACTTTTACTTCTACTCCACTACATCTTGGATCCAAATATTGTAATTTTACTCCACTACATTTATTTCAAAACTTTAGTTACTAGTTAATATGTAGATTTTGATTAGTATTACAAAACATACATTAACCACTTCATTGGCTGAAAATAGCCAATCTACAAGCTCACAATGCGTCGCATTGTGAGCTTGTAGATCTGCTATTTTCAAAAGATTGTTATACATTAGATTACTTGAAATGGGACATTCTGCACAATGAGTACTTTTACTTTTGGTACTTTTAGTAAATTTTGATACCAAAACGTTTGTACTTTTACTAAAGTAAATGTTGAATTCCGGACTTGTAATGGAGTACATCTACATTGCAGTATTGATACTTTTACTTAAGTAACGAATGTAAGTACTTTTTACACCACTGCTCTTTTCAGCATACAGCGAGCAACCCTAACCCTAACCTCCATCCCCAGCTCCACCTTGTGAAGTCTCAACCCACCTCTATCCCAGCTACATAACACCTTGTAAAGCGCGAGGCGTTGTGAGCTTGCAGATCTGCTATTTTCGGCTAAAGTTCTCCGAATATGGACGCTAGGGTTCAAGTGGTTAAAGGAGAAAGCAAGCGTCTATCACACAAAGATTTTGAGGACCCCCTGTAGTAACTCTGAGGAACCCGGACCCCCTGTTGAAGACCCCTGGTCTAGAGGTGAGAAGGAAGGAGGTGCGTTTGCACTGCCACCATTTACACACGGTTCTGTCTTTTTGCTGGTCTGGCCAAAAGGCTGGGTATAATTCATAGCACATGAATTCCTCCATGTTGTTTTTTTTTTATCTCTCTCTCTAAAAGATATATATAGAACTTAAAGAAGTCGTAAACATTTTAGGCATTTTGATTGATATAGCAGGAGAGTAAACGAAACAAACCCAGCATGTGTGGGGAGAGAGAGAGAGAGAGAGAGAGAGAGAGAGCGAGAGAGAGAGAGAGGGAGAGAGAGAGAGAGAGGGAGAGAGAGAGAGACAGACAGAGAGAAAGAGCAAATGGGCATGAATTTATTCCTCTTTTGGCCAACCAGTATCTTCTCGCTACGCAAGCTACAGTTAACCCATTCAGAATGGGTGCACATTATTGCGTATTATTATTTTACGCTTTAACTATTAAAAAATAGCAGATCTACAAGCTCACAGCGGGGCACCGAGTGCCGCGCTGCGAGCTTGTAGATCTGCTATTTTTGAAAAATTTGGCCACGGACCCCCATCTCAAAATATTTAGTTCCAGGGACCCCCCAGGAGCAAAATTTGACTTACAAATATTCTCTTTAAAAATACATACATTCAAAGATTTGCACACATTTTCACGACTTTTTCAAAAATAGCAGATCTACAAGCTCGCAGCGCGGCACTCGGTGCCGCGCTGTGAGCTTGTATATCTGCTATTTTTCAATAGTTAAATGTTCAATAGTTAAATGAGAGGAGAGGAGAGGCAGGGGGAGGGAAGCTGGGACGGGACGGGGGAATGTCACACATGCTATCAATGAGCAGCCTCTCTGTTTACCCAAGAGGAAGGGTTCACGTCCAAACGTGTTGCTGGGTCATGGCCATGTGGGCCGAGTTGCAGATCCTCTGCCCTCCTTCACCCTCTCTTCTCTTGTGAGGCCAACACAGCACCAGCCGCAGGGGTTGACACTGCCGATTGCCCAACTCCCCGTGGCAAGTAAATAAAATGTTCGGGCAAGTGGAGTTTGCTTTCAGGTTGCCCGAAGAGCCAATATTAATATATCGTCACTGTCGGGCAGAAACCTCGTATCTCCAAGTTTCAAATTTGCGAGTTTTTTCACAAAGTAAAGCCCTGCTTCATCACAAGGCCGTCACACAAAGGTAGTGAAAACAGCAGATCTACAAGCACACAACGCCTCGCGGTGCGAGGCGTTGTGTGCTTGTAGATCGGCTGTTTTCACATTTTTAACATGATAAATGCAAAACCAACGGTTTTGGACATACAAGGTTTTCACCCGACAACGACGATATATAATAATAATAATACCAGTAAGACTCCCTAATCGGGAGATAAGCGACCGTAGGTGGCTTATCTCCACAAATAGGGCTAAAATTTGTTTTTCCAAAATCTTCCTGATCCATGTTGATGACATGAGTGTAGACATGCTGTGTAGTGATATTCGTGATTTTAGGGCAAAAACTGTAGGAGCAGTGTCCAAAAATGTGTTTTAAAAATCGGCCTGAAGGTGGCGCTAGAATAGGGCCATGTGAGAAATGAGGGGTGGGGTCTCCGCGTTGCCTTGGCGGACGAATAGGTACCGGCCCCGGCTCTCCCGGACGCTCCTAGCCCGAGTTACAGCATTTTATGTGCGCTGCAGTGGCAGGGGGTCCTCCACTGGGGGCGCCACCACTTTTGCATCCGTTCTGGAGCACCAGGAGTTGGTGGTCCCCGGGAATTCCCCGTGAGCAGCCCCGTTGGGGTGGTCATTTTTGCACATTTGGTCATTTTTTACATCTGGGGGTCCCCCGGGGACCTGGGGGTCCCTGGGGCTCCGGGGGTCCTTGGAGGTTGTAGTTTGGCAGGCAAGGAGTGTGTGTGTAAAATCTGGCATGGATCGGGTCAACGGGTGCGGAGATATAAGCAGGGAAAAAGTGTGACGTGTGACGTGTGAGCACATTTGGTCATTTTTTACATCTGGGGGTCCCCCCAGGGACCTGGGGGTCCCTGGGGCTCCGGGGGTCCTTGGAGGTTGTAGTTTGGCAGTCAAGGAGTGTGTGTGCAAAATTTGGCATGGATGGGAGCAACGGTTGTGGAGATATGAGCAGGGCAAAAGTGTGACGGACTCACTCACTCACTCACTCACTCACTGACAGACAGACAGACAGCCGGTGGAGGTTTTGGTAGTAAATGCGACCTACGGTCGCAATAATAATCAAAATATTATTGGCTATTCATGAAGAACGCTACCTTAGTACTTTCACTCATTCTGTTTTTCAAAGAAGTGACTGTCGCTCTACAAGTGACTGTCACTCGGCAGTTATCTTATTATTAACCTATTATTTTATAATGGACAATTTTGCTCTTTGGGCAAGTGGGCATGACCTTTGGGTAAGCAGAACATGACCTGTATTTGCCTGAAGGGCATGGGCCTCTGAGAACTTAAAGAGCCTATGACACGGCCCGACATTATCATGTATGATACGGTATGTCACGTGGTCTCTCTGAAAACAGTTTGAAACCGTGTGCGTCTGTGCCACGTTTGTACGACTATGGTCTTCCTGATCGGGAGAAATGCATGTGCTGTGAGCTTGTAGCTCGGCTATTTTCTGTCACCACACACGCACATAAACACACACACACACACACACACACACACACACACACACACACACACAGCACACACACACACACACACACACACACACACACACACACACACACACACACACACACACACACACACACACACACACACACACACACACACACACCCTGTGTTTGTATCAGCGGGGGGAGAAGTCATAACAGTCAGCATTAGCCTACCACCAGCCATAGACTGTAAAAAAAATATGGACGACACGAAGCCATTGGTTTCTATGCGGCGAAAATGACGCTTTTTTGTCCCTTGTAAGGGTGTCGCCATCATTGTTTGAATGGTACCCCAGGAATCATAAGGAATGCTATTGGCTGCCAACGGTCACGTTCAACCGCAGGGATACATGGGAGAATGTGGTCGGAGCCTCCCGAAATACAGCACACGAAGAAGAACACAAGCGGCTGGTATCAGTTTAGTTGGCCAGTTGGCCACGCCCCCCGCAACTTTATCATCAATTTTAACATAAATGGGACCATATTTGCACAAAACGCATATCATGGTGATTAAAAGGCAGTTTTTCACTAGCGACATGAACCATAAAGTATTTATGACGATGTTTATTAAGGTTAGAAAATCAAAGAGGAAAATGAATGTGGTCCAGTGGAGAAACAATCTTTTTGGTACCTCACGGGGGAAAACAGCACAACTAGCGGCCAATCATGGGATCTTTCTCTTTCGGGAAAGCTTCATGAATAATCCAGGCAACACCCCTGCCACCAGCACTGTATTGGCTCTATGCACAGAAGCCATTTTGTCTAGAAGTTGGATGGTCTTCTCACTTCCTTCAGAGGTGTTACCAATAATACTAATGAAGGCTCTGTTCCATTCTGCTCAGGTCAGGGTGCTGATATTTTGCATGTTGGCTCACTGGAAACACTCTGCTGCACCAGTGGGTCTCAAAGTGTGGTCTAGGGACCCTCGTGCTTCCTTGGGGGTTTCAAATGACCCCTTAAAAGGTGTTACTCTGAGAGTGTTCAAATGGAACCAAATGCAGGCGTAAAAGGTTTGAGAACCACTGTGCAACATGAAATGGAACAGAGCCTTCATTAGTATCATTGGTAACACATTTGAAGGAAGTGAGAAGACCATCCAACTTCTCTCCAAAATGGCTCTGTGCATAGGGCCTATAGGATCGCTCCGGAGTCCGCTGCTGCTTCCATCGATTAGACAGCAGAACATAGCCCGGGAGGAGAATGTTAGACGCCTGAATTCTAATCTCTGGCAGCTTGTTTGTTTTCAACTTGTACATTTTTAGTGGTAAATATGCCATGAATATTTATAATGCTTATGCCTGCAACCGCTAAATTGAATTTTTGTTATATAAATTTGCATTTTCACTCCGGCCAGCGTTCTGTGCTGCAGATTCAGGGCCCCCCTCGCCCCACAACAACGGATAACCATTAGTACGGTAAATGAATTTGATTGGCTTATTGCGCGTTCCCACAATGACAGCATCAAAATATTAGCAGATAAAATAGACATCCCCCCCCCTTTTTGTACATGTCAGCGGCCGTTTAGCCCATTTAGGCCTAGGGTTATTGACCGCTTTAACAATTGAAAAATAGCAGATATACAAGCTCACAGCGCGGCACCGAGTGCCGCGCTGCGAGCTTGTAGATCTGCTATTTTTGAAAAATCATGATATTTCTTTGCGAGTATTTGAATATATCTATTTAAAAGCGAACATTTGTAACTCAAATATTTGCTTCTGGTTGGTCCCTGGAACAACATATTTTGAGATGGGGGTCCGCGGCCAAATACTTGTAATTTTGGGGGTCGTTGACATGAAAAAGTTGGAGAACAACATGATTTAGAAGAAGGATTTAGAAGTCGGGTCAAAGATCGGGTCAAAGATATTCAAAGACTTGCACACATTTTCATGTTTTTTTCAAAAATAGCAGATCTACAAGTATATCTGCTATTTTTCAATAGTTAAAGCATAAAATAATGGTTAAAGTGGTTCAAATCTAGGTATTTGAGAGTTAAGTGTCTGCTTCGTCCTCTTCTCTAGGGAGGAGAATACAGCTCTATAGCCTCTCTAATGAGGAGTGTTTGTATGCTTCCCTGCCACATATCTGGCTGACATCTCACAGTGGATGACAGCCCACCACCTCGAGCTGAACCCATACTAGACGGAGCTTATCTTCTTCCCAGCGTCTTGCCCCATGCAAGATCTCACTATTTCCATAGACAACGTATTGGTGACTTCGGTTCCAAGTTTCAACAGCTAAGAACCTTGGTGTGGTCCTGGATAGCCAGCTCTCATTCAAGGCAAACATTGCATCAGTCACCCGGTCCTGTAGGTTCACACTCTATAACATCCGTAGGATCAGACCCCTCCTCACCTAGGACATCAGTCATATCAGAACTTGACTACTGTAACTCTCTCCTCATTAGCCTCCCGGCATGTGCACTTAAAGGGATATTACACTTTCAAAAAACTTTTGGTCATTGTATGGTCTAATCAGGCTTGTATGAACACCCTGAACAGTTTTTAATTTGCTTCATTCAGTATTTAGATATTTGATGTAAATGTTACCAGCTCCAACACGGCCAGGCCCTCTCCACATACACACCCATTGTAACTTCAAACTCCATTTTAACCATGATAGAATACCCTCCTAATACGTGAGCAGACCGTGTTTTTTCAATAACTTTTTTCATTTATTTTCAATAAAATATTATTGTATTTAATGTTTTCCATTTTCCCAAAGAATTATTAAAAATAAAAGAAAAAGGTTATTGAAAAAACACGGTCTGCTCACGTATTAGGAGGGTATTATGAGTCACCAGAAAAAATAATGTGTGTTTTTAATGAATCTATCATGGTTAAAATGGAGTTTGAAGTTACAATGGGTGTGTATGTGGAGAGGTCCTGGGCGTGTTGGAGCTGGTAACATTTACATCAAATATCTAAATACTGAATGAAGCAAATTAAAAACTGTTCAGGGTGTTCATACAAGCCTGATTAGACCATACAATGACCAAAAGTTTTTTGAAAGTGTAATATCCCTTTAAGCCTCTCCAACTGATCCAAAATGCTGTGGCACGATCGGTCTTCAACCAGACAAAATTCTCACATGTCTCCCCCCCCCTTCTCCGCTCCCTCCACAGGCTCCCAGTTGCTGCCCGCACAGAATACAAAACACAACCTACAACCCCATCCGTTCTCTGAGATCAGCTAACACAGGGATGCTGACAGAACCCTCGCTAAAAACTCCAGGACAAAAATCCACTCATCCTAGACAATTCGCCCTCCTGGCTCCCAAACTGTGGAATAAACTCCCTGTCGCACTTAGAACAACAGACTCACTCCCTATAGCTTCCGCCACGGTCTGAAGATTCTCACCTCTTCAGACTCCACCTTAGCTCATAGCACTTATGGTAGCACTCGCCTACCATTAATGAACTTACTTGAAATTTAGATAGCATTTGTTTAGGTTTTATATAACGTTTTTTTTTTTTACTGAATAGGAGCTTGGCTGCATGAAAAACATTACTTTGGCTAAAAACGGCCCCCACAAAACTGTGAAAAGTGATGACTCATCACTGAACCATAGTTTTCTTTAGGTCTGTTATTGTCCCAAGGAATGTCTTCAATGCAAAACAAATGCTTTCAAGGGATTCAGAATAATGAGAAAAAAACCTAGTTTGGCCCCTCAAATGCTACTTAAAGCAGATTTATTTTTGGTATTTATTTCTCTGTATAGTAAAGTTAATGGGACCCAAACTTTCAGCAGCTGTCAACAATTTCCCTATGGGATTTTGCAAATGGAATGGGATTTTCTGATTTGTTAAATGTATAGTTTTCCTAATCCCCCGAAAATGTGAAGGAAGCCTCATTTTTGGACCTATTGAAGTGGACTGTATGGACCTGAGCTGGCCTAGCCTCTGTTTCTTAGAACACAGGCCTCACAGCCTCTGCTTCACCCCGAGACACCAGACCTATTTCCTCTCCAGCAGCATGTATTTCCAACCAGCCAACCGTAGAGCTATAAATAATCTGGACGTCTGCCAGGGGGGGAGAAAAAAAAACTTCTGACGCAGAGTGAGATCAAAACCACACTATGTATGCACTATACAAACAGTGGTTCTTCTCAAAGAGTGGGGTCTGGGGACCCCCCAGGGGTCCTTGGGGTGGTTCCAGGGGGTCCCCAGCTAAATATAGCCACAGCCCGGATACCAACCCTAAAATTAAATCCATATATCCTTAACCCTAAAACTGCCCAAATCCTAACCCCTCAATTTAACCCTAGCCCTTAAATTCCTATCCCTAATCCCAACCTGAATCTCGTTGTAACCCTAACTCTAACAAACGGATGCATGTCCCTGTAAGGTCAATTTTGCCTAGCTTTGCAAATCCATGTCTGTATTGGGTCCGCGCAAGAATAGTAATACATCACACAGGCCCCCGCACACACACACACACACACACGCATGCGCACGCGCACGCGCACGCGCACACGCACACACACACACACACACACACACACACACACACACACACACACACACACACACACACACACACACACAATAGGCCCTGTCAGCCTATTCCTTGCCAGCGGTAGTCCTGTAGGATGAATCCATTGCAGGTACAATGGTTCATAATAATCCACAGTACAGAGGATCACCTTCCTCAGAGCAGGAGGAGAGGACAGGGAATGAGCTATGAGTCATCCAACCTGCCAGGAAGCCTCACACATGCACTTTAGTCCAAGCAGCAGCATTGTGCCATAGTGTGAAGAGAGATCCTGAAGAGAACCTGCCGGTGTGCGTGTGTGTGCGTGTAGTGTGTGTGCGTGTGTGTGTGTGTGTGTGTGCGTCACACGTCTCACATATGTGCCCTCGTACCGCACATACCTTTGGCATGTCTTTTTCCTGTCGCCCTCTCTGACTCTCACTCATGCACTGATTCACTGATTCACGCTCCCTTGCTCTCTGACATAACGTGCCATACTGTGTGTGTAGGTGTGTGTGTGTGTGTGTGTGTGTGTGTGTGTGTGTGTGTGTGTGTGTGCGTGCGTGCGTGCGTGCGTGCGTGCGTGCGTGCGTGCGTGCGTGCGTGCGTGCGTGCTTGCATGCAT
Organism: Nannobrachium achirus; assembly: GCF_963921795.1. Lineage (NCBI taxonomy): Eukaryota > Metazoa > Chordata > Actinopteri > Myctophiformes > Myctophidae > Nannobrachium > Nannobrachium achirus. The sequence goes on from NC_137815.1 coordinate 28,546,365, forward strand.
GCGTGTGTGTGTGTGTGGAGTTAGGAAAACTTCACCTGCCTCTGACTCATGGCATCCGGTCACACTAGTACATATCACTCGCTGTGGGGTGGAAATCTTGTATGCAGGGGTTGTCAATATGTCCGTCTGTACACACAGAGCTGCCACCTTTAAACGCATTTTTAACCTGAGGCTTTTCTTTGGTCACTATTTAAATCTTTTTGAGAGAAAACATGTTGCTATTTGTCCCAAAGTGACTGCAATGGTTTGCTATTTGTTTCAAAAAGCTTTTAACTTGGAGATACGAGGTTTCTGCCCGACAGCTATACAGTATAACAACACAATGTGACATCTGTTACACAATGCACCCCCTCCAACTGCATATACAGTACATTCCCCCCATGTAAATGTATGTTTTCTCACGCCAATAAAGCTCATTTGAATTGACTTTAATTGTCTCCTCATATACAAGAGAGCTATAGAGACATCTGTGATATCTTGACCTTGTGGAATTAATTAATCATTCCGCCCCAATTAGATATGGATGCATGATGACCTTTACTGTAGCTGCACAGACAGATAAAGAATGCCAGGAGGCTATTATATCGTCGTTGTCGGTTGAAAACCTTGTATGTCCAAAACCGTTCATTTTGCATTTTTTCATTTTAAAAATGATTCAAACTAGTGAAAACAGCCGATCTATAAGCACACAACGCCTCGCACCGCGAGGCGTTGTGTGCTTGTAGATCAGCTGTTTTCACTACTTTTGTGCGACGGCCTTGTATGACGAAGCAGGGCTTTACTTCCACTCGACCACGACGATATGGATTACTGTGCCTTCCAGACAGACCATTGTTGAAGCGGGGTGTGTGTGTGTGTGTGTGTGTGTGTGTGTGTGTGTGTGTGTGTGTGAGTGTGTGTGTGTGTGTGTGTGTGTGTGTGTGTGTGCGTGCGTGTGTGTGTCTGTAGAAAGGACAGGAGAGGAGTATTGTGTTATTGTGTATCATATCAAACAGTTACAGTGATTAGACCTTGTTGCCTACTGGGAAAGTAGCCTGGAGTTGTGTCTACTGTAGATACGTAGCAAGGCTGTCCTGTGAATTATGTCAGCGTGTTAGAATGCCCAAAACTGTTGCTTTTCAGGTTTCAAATTCAAAAACAGCAAAATAGCTGTTAGTATAACCCTAAATAGGCATTAATTTACGAGAAAGAAAAGGTTAAAATATGGAAATAAGAGTTTTCTGCCCGACAACAACGATAAGTAAAGAATCACTTCTTCCACCACTGGACTGTAAAAGGTTCCAGGAATACCTATACAGCACACACACACACGCACACACACACACACACACACACACACGCACGCACGCACGCACACACACGCACGCACGCACGCACGCACGCACGCACGCACGCACGCACGCACACACAAGGAGAACGTGACTTCATCTAAGCTCAGGGATCAGAAACATTACATTACAGCATTATGGAGACAAACAGCTGGCTCTCCTTGACAGAAACAGGGGCGTCACAAGGGGGGAGGGGGGAGTGGGACTGAGTTACCAGGGCCCAAGGTGGAGGGGCCCTATTTTTGAAGAGTCGTGAAAATGTGTGCAAATCTTTGAATATATGTATTTTTTAAGCAAACATTTGTAACTCAAATTTCGCTTCTGGGGGGGGTCCCTGGAACTTAATATTTGGGGGGTCCGTGGCCAAATACATATCATCTTGGGGGTCCTTGACATGAAAAGGTTTGAGCGCCACTGACATGGAAACATAGGTTTCTTGCACACATTTTCACGACTTTTCAAAAATAGCAGATCTACAAGCTCACAGCGCGGCACTCGGTGCCGCGCTGTGAGCTTGTATATCTGCTATTCTTCAATAGTTAACATTCATGGGGGGCCCGCAGTGAATCCTTGTACCCAGGGCCCAGAATATGGTGTGACGCCCCTGGACAGGAAGAACACCATGACATTAATCTAAACTATTTACAGAGCCTCACGTCAACATTCCACCAGAGGAACTAAAGAAAGAAAGAAAGAAAGAAAGAAAGAAAGAAAGAAAGAAAGAAAAAAAGAAAGAAAGAAAGAAAGAAAGAAAGAAAGAAAGAGACATAACGGGTTTGTTCCAGGCAGCTCTCTGGCTCTCTCTCTCTCTCTCTCTCTCTCTCTCTCTCTCTCTCTCTCTCTCTCTCTCTCCATGGAGAAACCCTTTGAACTTAAACTAACTCTCTCTCTCTCTCCTTGGGGAATTTTCTTTTTTGTTTTCACAAACCGCAAAGCCGCCTAAAGTCCAGTAATGAGCAAGAAGCAAACAGCTGTGACACAATGGAGACGGGCGGAAAGGGAGAGAGAGAGAGAGAGAGAGAGAGAGAGAGAGAGAGAGAGAGAGAGAGAGAGAGAGGGAAAGAGAGAGACAGAAATCTCAGAATTTGGCTACCAAACTTTTAAAACTCACGAATCTGCTAGTGTCACTGTTTTTGTATTCTTTGAGACACACATACGGTCATACGCGCATGCCGGCCAAACAAGAGAATCACGTGATGTTGATCCCCTTCCCCTATCGATCTAGCAGGCCTATAGAAGAATAGGCTCTAGGCTACTATGTTTGGTCTACCATGGATGGACTGGCCTTGTGCCGGCCGCCGCGGCCGAAGGCCGGCCGCACTTTGGCACTCGCCCTTACTGGGCCTTGTGCTATGGACCTATCCCTACAACTAATTGACAGCGATTATTTTTCGATTACTTTTAGGCAACTCCGCGATAGAATCACATTTACACTGCATCTAAAGACTCCACCTTTTGCACAAAAATCGCGCATTTTTACCCCAATGTTCCTAGCAGCTTCTCCTGAAGCTATTGTATTCGCACGATAGTCCCATAAACAAAGAACCACGCTGCCAGTGTGCCTCCGCCTCCTCTATGCCTCCACCTCCTCAGCACACCTGCTAGAAGCGCTTCACCATTTCATGATAAAAGCAAGAGGAGCAGTGTCGTCAGTTCAGAAAAAGGTAAGGTATGGCAACATGACTGGTGGCGCGCGTGCAAGACACCAGTCATGTTGCCATACCTTAGCAACAGGCATGATACATTTATTTTAAGAAGTACATTCTATTTATTTCCCCCAAATTTTCAATGGTTTCTTGGGCTGGATATGGCAATCTGGAACAGTTGTTCAAGTGCGGCTAAACTAGGCATAATATAGTAAATGTGCCACAATTAACAACCAGCTGACCTGCTGAACCTGGGAATATACTATTCTGTCAAGATGGGGAGAATAAAATTATGGAGAATATAAATATAATACCTTGTTAAATTTTGCATTTGTAGTTATTTTAATGTAATTTAACAACATATCCAGCACAGATAGACAAAGAGACATTCATGGATTTATATTTTAAAGTAACTTGTATTCTCCCCCCTGGACCCAGGATATGGCAGCTGCATACCCCTGCCATACCCAATTGACGCCCCTGAAGAGGAGGAAGAGGAGGAGGAAGCATCATGGAGGAGGATGGAACACTGAGCAGAGCAACGTTCTACAACCCCAGAGGCCACCTGCCCTGCTGTGTCTGTTAAGTCAAGGACTTTGGCAGAGGTTTGGTTTGGACGGCATGTTAAAATGAAAACCCAATTACACAAAAACAAAACAAAACAAACCGCCCAGCGGGCATTGTTGTGCCCAACTTTTATGTAATTTTATGAATGTCTGATGAATACATGTTTAGGCCGGGATAAATTGTGGTTTTCAAACTTTTATTTTCTTTTTTTCTTTTTTTAAGGAGTTTGGCCAGCATTAAATAACTGACAGTGTACAAAGGGTTCCATTTGTACACTGTCAGTGTCATAGTTGCATAACGGTAAAAAGGTTCCATTTGGTTTCTAACTATGAATAATCTTTGCTGGGGAGTGGGGACCCCCTGGAGACCACTCCCCCAAGGACCGGGGCGGGGCCATTAGCCCAGTGCAAAGAGAAGAGTAGAGTATTGTCTGGTATTAGTGTCTATACACTAGACTCTAGTTGCGACCGTCAGGTCGCAGTTAAGGCCTGTCCATACTTTGACCGAAACCACCGTTTTCGGTCAAAAGGTCCTTTTCTACCATAAAATTATATCCCTCGGGACTTCTGAAAAGCATTGGACCGAACGAGAGTTCGGAAATTTGCACGTCGGAAAACACAACTCACCGAACATTTCGGTCGAAGTATGGAGAGGCCTTTACTATCAAAACCTCCACCGGCTGTCAGTCCGTCCCTCCGTCACATCACACATCACACGTCACACTTTTCCCCTACTCATATATCCGCCACCGTTGCCCTGATCCATGCCAAACTTTGCACACACACTCCTTGGCTGCCAAACCACAACCCCCTCATTTCTCACATGGCCCTCTTCTAGCGCCACCATGAGGCCGATTCTTGCAAGACACATTTTTGGACACTGCTCCTACAGATTTTGCCCTAAAATCGCGCAAACCGTGCACAGTATCTCTACAGTCATGTCATCAAAATGCATCTGTCCCATCTAGCGCCACCATCTGGCCGACTTTTGAAAAACAAATTTTTGGACACTGTTGCTACAGATTTTGCCTTGAAATCACGCAAACCGGTGCACAGTAGCTCTACAGTCATGTCACCAAAATGCATCTGTCCCATCTAGCGCCACCATCTGGCCGATTTTAGAAAAAAAAACATTTTTGGACACTGTTCCTACAGATTTTGCCCTAAAATCACGCAAAGCGGTACACAGTATCTCTACAGTCATGTCATCAACATGGATCTGTCCCATTTCCCATATTCCCTCCTGATTGGCTACCATTGCCTTCCAAAGTTTGTGTGTGCGACCTGACGGGCGCTTATCTCCCGATTTAGGGAGTCTTACTGGTGTATATAGTGACACGTTTAACAACCTTTAACCCCTACTAACTACTCCCCATCTACCTAGCACTCGTCAAAAAGCCATCTGAGCAAGCCATCTGCTGCACAAATTTTATTAATTCACTTTTATCCTTTGTACTGCAAACCTACACAAACAAGTTTCACCTTACTTTTACCTGCATCTGTTGTGCCAATAACATTGAATGATTGAATGCATGAAGGTATACTTTCCACCTCTCTGATTCTGAACGATACAGCACTTCCCTATTCCTTTCCTACTGTGTGAACACCCTGATGTTGTCTGACCTCCCGAATCCTGACTATATTTTAACCCATTTAGGCCTAGAATTATTGACTGCTTTAAGTATTGAAAAATAGCAGATATACAAGCTCACAGCACGCACCGAGTGCCGCGCTGCGAGCTTGTAGATCTGCTATTTTTGAAAAATCGTGAAAATTCGAATTTTGACCCGATTCAATAAGTGTCTTTTGAATCCCTCTAAGGTTTTTTTTTTCTATGTCAGCAATCTGGCCAGCCATCGTCAAAGAAGAGGTCCTTTTCACTTAACTGGAGCTCAGTTAGTCTGTTCTTGAGAGACTACTATGTCAGTGGTTCTCAAACCCTTTCATGTGAAGGACCCCCAAAATGATATGTATTTGGCCACGGACCCCCATCTCAAAATATTTAGTTCCAGGGACCCCCCAGAAGCAAAATTTGAGTTACAAACGTTCGCTTTGAAAATACATATATTCAAAGATTTGCACACATGATTTTCACAACTTTTTCAAAAATAGCAGATCTACAAGCTCGCAACGCGGCACCCAGTGCCGCGCTGTGAGCTTATATATCTGCTATTTTTCACCGGTTAAAGCAGTCAATAATTCTAGGCCTAAATTTTAACGGGTGTTGTCCGGCGCCGTACATAATGCACCCGACTTACTGACTACATTTTAAATACATAATGCACCGCAAGGCCAGAGAGCGGAGAGAGAATTCACATCAGGAATGTTGCCGCTGCACGTCTGGAAGGAGGCTGCCAAGCAAAACGAGGCGCTAAGTTACTACACCATAACGGGACTATATACAGACAGACAGACACTTCCTGTGACCGTTTGGCTTTTTCACAAGTCTAAGATGTAACTGCACACTGTAAAATCTGCACATTAAGCTCTGTACGCCTTTCCTGGGACCGAGGGAAGGGGGAGAGGGGAGGGGGGGGGGGACCTATTAAGTGACTTGACGCATAACAGTGGTGTAACTAAGTGGTAAAGTAACTAAGTGCATTTACTTAAGTACTGTACATAATTAAGTATTTTTTTGAGGTTTTTGTACTTTACCCGAGTAATTCCAATTTCCAATAAATACTTCTACTCCACTATATCTCGGATCCAAATATTGTACTTTTACTCCACTACTAATTGTTTGAACACTTTAGTTACTAGTTACTTTGTAGATAGATTTTTATTACAGAACATACATTAACCACTTCAGCCCTATAATGCTATATACATCTTGGCCATTTGAAAATAGAAGATCTACAAGCTCACAATGCGTCGCATCACGTCGCACCGCTACACATTGTGTGCTTGTCGATCGGGTATTTTCAAACGATTTGAAAACTTGGAAATGGGACATTCTGCATTTTGAGTACTTTTATTTTTGGTACTTTAAGTACATTTTGATGCCAACACTTTTGTGCTTTCACTCAAGTCAATTTTATATTCCGGACTTTTACTTGTAACAGTATTTCTACATTGCAGTAGGCTATTGATACTTTTACTTAAGTAAGACATGTGAGTACTTTTTTCCACCACTGACGCGTAATCATAAAATGATTATTAAACAACTGCTTGGATGTCTGACAGAGATTGCGGCATGTCTGGTGGTGCAGGGTGATTGCCAGGCTGTGACTACAGCCATGTGCTGTATGCCGAGTGTGACGGCACTGGAGGGGGAAAGGGAGGGGGGACCACTCTACATATGGTACTGCAGGGTTCCCCAATTAGTTTTCCCCAAGGGCCGAATCATGTTTAGGGTACCAAGCCGAGGGCCACAACATTGCTTGGGGGCGACGGTGGCGTTCCCGCTACTCCAGCGACAGTTCAGATATCGTCGTTGTCGGGTGAAAATCTTGTATGTCCAAAACGGTTCGTTTTGCATTTATCATTTTAAAAATGATTTAAACTAGTGAAAACAGCCGATCTACAAGCACACGTGCGAGGCGTTGTGTGCTTGTAGATCTGCTGTTTTCACTACTTTTGTGCGACGGCCTTGTATGATGAAGCAGGGCTTTACTTTGCAAAAGAACGTACAAATTTGGAGATACAAGGTTTCCACCCAACAACAACGATATACTAGTGTTGTTGCTGCTCTTATACCACCATTATTACTGGGGTTGGTGGGGGCCAGACAGTAGCCCCCCACGGGCCGCAAATGGCCCACGGGCCGCCTATTGGGGAACCCTGGGGTACTGGTTCTCAAAGTGGGGACCCAGAGGTCCTTGAGGGAGTTCCAGGGGGTCCCAAGCTAATTGAGAGTTAGGAACCAAATGGACCCTTATGGGTCTGTAACTCAGAGTGTACAAATGGAACCAAATGGACCTGTTAAGGTCAATTTGGTTCCGTTTGTACACTCTCTTAAATTAACACTGATTTTACAATATGAATTGGGGTGCCAAAGATAGAAATGCCATTAAATGGGGGTCCGTAGTAGCCTATAATGCAGGTCAAACTGGGGGTCCTTGAAATGAAAATGGTTGGGAATCACTGCTAGAGCCGTAAAAATCTTCTCTTATATGGGGGTCCCTGGCATATATTTTCAAATGGGGTTCCGCAGGCTAACAAGTGCCAATTTGAGGGTCCGACATGAAAAAGTTTGACTGACATATAGGGGATTTACAACTTGAACCCCATCATCCTTATTCTGGGGAAAACATGAGGCCAGATAATAGCCGATCTACAAGCTCACGACAACATGTTGCAAGCATGTAGATCTGATATTTTTGGGTGAAGAGATTTTGGTGTCTAGTCTGATTTTTTTTTTTACAGTTTGTAACTCAAGTCTGTTTCTCTGATAGACTACGCATGCAAGCACAAACATGCGCATGCGCACACGCAAACGTGCGCACAAACACACACGCACACGCACACGCACACACACACACACACACACACACACACACACACACACACACACACACACACACACACGCTCAAGTGCAACATTCTCATTTTCTGGCATTCCGCCTGGCTGGAGTAGAAGCAGACACATGGTTTAGAGTAGATGGAAGATGTTTACAGAACAACAACAGTCTGACACAGACAGACACCCAAGGCCCAATGTCACATCATCATTCATGAACTCTTTATGTCAATAAAGCACTCAGCGCTTTCACCGCATTGATGCGAATATACTAAGCCTCACAAAACACATCGCGTTGAGATTTTCTGTCCCTGATGGAAAATGAGGTTCAAGTCAATTAGCAATTCAAGTCCGAGTCTTATGAAAAAGGCTGCCTAGCGAGACAAAGTTCAACACCAATAGACTGAGGATTCATTAAAATTAGGGATGCCCCGATCAGGGTTTTTTTGCTCCCGATCCGATACCGATCAAATATTATTGCTTCCGATTCGATCCCGATCTTTCCCGATCCGATCTTTTGGCAAGGCATTAAGAAGAAAAAAAAAATCTATTCATTCTATCACTTGGTTCTCAACCTTTTCAGGCCGTGACCCCCAAAATAATCATATTTTAACTGGGGACCCCCGACCCTGAAGAGTTGAGGAAGTATATTTTGTATAACACGGTTCTATTGTGAAAATAGCAGATCTACATGCTCACAACGCCTCGCAACGCGAGGAGTTGTGAGCATGTAGATCGGCTATTTTCACAATTTCTGGCTTTAATATTTGACAATTTGGCCAATGTTTAATTTGTCATTTTAGAGGTATTAAAAAGTCCTTAATTTTTCACTTTCGAAATGTGCAGATACCCTCTATACACTTAAACTTTATGTTGATTTGTTTACTGTTGAGAGAGAAAACAATGTTGCACATTAAGTTAATCATCTGGGGACCCCCCCAAAATAATTTGAGGACCCCCCTGGGGGTCCCGACCCACAGGTTGAGAACCACTGAGCTAGTTGACAGTGCAGAGAGACATAATTGCCTTCCTTTGATCCATTAGCAAGGGGCCAATTACTACTTATTGGCATCAGCTGCCAGCTGTACACAGAGTCTGACACAATCACCTTCCCTCTGCAGTGCTCTGTCTGTCTCATTTCTCCAAAAGCCCTTGAATATGATTGAAAATAATTAAGGATTACTGTGATTATGGTAAGCTTACATTTCATATCGCATTCACCTTACCTGTAACTTTCAGTACTCCCAGAAAATATTTTTTTGAAAAAAAAAAAAAAAAGAAAAACTTTTTTTTTTTTTTTCGATTTTTTTCCCCCCGATCTCCGATCTTATAAAAACGGCCATATCGGCGGCCGATCCGATCACGTGATCGGGATCGGGCAACACTAATTAAAATCAGTCACCTCGATTGAAATGAGGCCATAGTATAGGATATAAAGTATTCATTTGAATTCCCAAGAGCACATGCACTTCTCAGCAGCGTCAACCACGGCCGGCACTGAGAGAGAAAGAGACATCTACAGTCTTTTTACTACATCTACATAAATATTTCATATTAAAAATATCATATATTTCAAACTTCGAAGGGAAGTGATCAAACCTACGCGGTTCATTAGAAGACACAGAATGTTATTTTTGGTCCATTTTGAACAGCTCCAGTACACGCTGTACCCAAACTAGAGAACAGGAATGACAGTTAAACCTACTCAGTATGCAAGCCGAGGAAAACATTTAAAGAGGAGATTATGTTGAAATCCTCAAACACCTTCTCATGAGACCAGGGCCAAGCCACAAGCCTCCGTGTGACGCAGCAGCATTGTGACCTGAGTTCTCTGCGTTTATTCAGGCCAAGGACCCCATATAGCTCAGGGATACTCAAACTTCTGAACCTGTGATGTGGGCCACATTACAAATAATGTCAAGGGGCCACGGGCCAGTTGATGAAATGACATTACTTGATAACTGATCTTTTATTTCATCACTGTCGGGCAGAAACCTTGTATCTCCTCGTTTCAAATGTGTATGTTTTTTGTGTAAGTAAAGCCCTGCTTCACCATACCATATGTTGAGTAGCGCTACAGTACATCTCTCTTTGTACTCTTTCATTTGATTTGCATTAGGCCTACAATGTCATTTTGGGTATGCTAATTAGTTGGGCAGAGCCACCGGTAAAATGTCTTTATTTTTTTAAACGGCGTAAATTGGCGCTTTCAAGATGTTTTGGCATTATCTCTGGAGTGGAAGGTCCAATCTGCTCAGTTTAAAGCTTGTTGGATGCGTGACTTCGAGGACATTAAGTTGGTGGGACAGTCAAAATTGGAAGTGGCCCGCGGGCTGGAGTTTTAGTATCACTACCATAGCTGATAGAGAGATGAAGCAGGGACCCCTCCTACATAATTGTATAACACCAGTAAGACTCCCTAATCAGAACTTTATTCCATCTTCCATCATCTCCTAAGTAAACTTTCTTTTTGCAGGTGTTACACTTGCGATTTACACCTCTCTCTCCATTGGGAGTGGACCTACAGTAACACTTACAGTACGGACAGCAGCTTTAACAAGGAGTATCAGAGGGCATGTTAAACCATTGTCTTCCTCATGCATTGATATTAAACAACAACCTGACCCTTAAAGGGAAGGTACCCGAGGTCACAGCGCTTCACTTCACTTTCACAAATACAAATTGTCCTCTAACACCATGTTTCCTCTACGCTTCAGTGGAACACCACATCAAGTGAACGTACACTTCAACCACATGGAAATATATCCAGGCTCAAGTGATTAACATGAAATCATGGGCACATGCAGCGATCTCTCCAACCCCCAAACAACATTCCTCATCAAATGAGACGAGAAATAAATATTGTATTTATTTTTGTACTTTACTTTACTCATTATTTTATTTATAGATGTATAGATATCATTCGATAGAATAGAATAATAAGAAATAACAGTACGATACTTGTGTAAAACAAAAGTGAACCCACAAAGTGTACTGTATAGCCTTGCGCAAATTGAATTGTTTGCTTATTTTGATACTTCATGTCTCACGGTTCGGAGATTGGTGCTTGCAATTGTTTCAACTATTGGTTTGTTTGAAATAATCTTGTGATATTGATTTGAAGCCTTAGTAGTATACAGTATATGCATCAATGCGCGCTGAGTGCTTTATTGACATAAAGAGAATGATGATGTGACATTGGGCCTTGGGTGTCTGTCTGTGTCAGACTGTTGTTGTTCCGTAAACATCTTCCATCTACTCTAAACCATGTGTCTGCTTCTACTCCAGCCAGGCGGAATGCCAGAAAATGAGAATGTTGCACTTGACTTGAGCATGTGCGTATGTGCGTATGTGTATGTGTATGTGTATGTGTATGTGTATGTGTATGTGTATGTGTGTGTGTGTGTGTGTGTGTGTGCGCGCGTGTGTGTTTGTGTGTGCGTGTGCACACGTGCGCTCGTGTGTATGTGTGTATGTGTGTGTGTGTGTGTGTGTGTGTGTGTGTGTGTGTGTGTGTGTGTGTGTGTTTGCACGCGTGCTTGTGTGCGTGCGTGCATGTGCATGATGTGTCATCATTAAGACCTGAAGAATACCTAAAAATGTCTTCTAAATCTAAATGTTTCTTTATCTGTGGTGCTCAAAGTTTTTAATATCAAGGACCCCTAGAATTATATGTATTTGACCGCGGACCCCATCTCAAAATATGTTGTTCCAGGGACCCCCCGAGAATCAAAGAGTTGAGTTAAAAATGTTCGCTTTAGAAGAAATATATATTCAAAGATTTCCACAGTTTAAAAAGAATTGCTGATCTACAAGCTCATGAGCTTGTAGATCTGCTATTTTTGAATAGCCAAAGTATAAGAAATAATGGTTAAAGCGGATGCGTTCCCAATCTTAATGGGTATATACTGTATATATATGAACATTTTTCAACATGGAAACGATTATGACGATTATGAAACATAATCGCGATTATGTCAAATTATTGCGATTAGACGATTATGTAATAATAATTGTGACAGCCCTAATGGGTTTGCCGCTCTGGCTTCACTGTGATGTCCCACTAACAGAATCCCTTTTATGACCATATGGAGTTCCCTGATGTCATCAATATTAAGCCTTAAGACTTCTATGGGAATGCCCATGTATGGCCAAGACAGCCCATACCTGTGTGGCTGGTTCTACAGACAGGGATCTCCATGTATGGGCATAAAAGTGTATGATATCAGATGTCATAGACATCATAGAACTTTCACATTATGAATAACTGAGTAAGAGTTTGGGCTCTCACAGCATATCTCCATATACAGTACAAGGATCTTCATAATGGGTAACTGGTCCGATATAAATCACTGACCAGATGGCCAAGACATGGTCGCTTGTCACCCTGAGGCGTCTTAGTTTGTATCATGATCTTACTTTTAATGTCACTGGTTTAATTTCGTATCGCTTCGCAGCACAGCCCAGCAGCAGCGCCGAGGCGCTTTGTATTATAGCAGATTGTTGAGTTTTGAAAGTCACTTTAAAACAGTTCGGTTTTGCATGCAGGAATAAATCAATGATCAGCGTCTTTGCGCACAGTGCGCCATGCAGTTTGAGTGGTTATAGACACGTTTGTTTATCCAGAAACATATCTTTTATGGCTTTGTTTTATTTACGGTTTGGGAGATTCAAGTCCAACACAGCGGGGCGCAGCGGGGCAAATCAAGCTTGTTGCTGACAGCTGCTGCTCTTCAGCGCTGCGCTTTGAGGGAGGCGTGATTTATTTTTTATTTTTTTGTCTCATCACGTCTCGCACCAGATTTCACCACAGGGGAGTCGGAGGAGAGGTCTTGTTGTGTGTGCGGGCCTGTCGCGCGTATCTCGCACAGCGGGACACACAACCCAATAATCGTCAAGACTGAGGATGGTGTAGTGTGTGTGCTCATACGATCCGATGAAAAAATTATAATATCGTATTGTAGGCGAAATCTCTTAGTCTGTAGAGGCTTTTGCTAGTATTGCCAGGGTAAAAGTAGCTCTTGTAGCCTTGGAGCACTCAGCTCTGTGATGAAACTGCAAATGAGATAATGACAGGTTTTCTTGGCAACGTGATGTTGTGAAGGGGGAGGGGTGTGTGTGTACTGTAGCCGTACAATAGCAGTGCAACTTAGCTTTAGGTCAGATAAAAATGTGCTCTTCTGAGAAGTTCTCAGAATTCACTCCTATTATTGCAGTGTTTGATTGATTGATTGAAGGCTTTATTAGAAGTTTGCATAGGAAAATGTACAGATTCATGACGGTACAGTTCACTGGTACAAGGTCTACTAAAAGGAGATCCATGAAAAGACTAAGCTTATTTCAACAGGAAACCATTTAAGTATCTCATATAACATTGAATGACAGACAAATAGAACACAGTACTATGCAGTAGATATGTAAAGAAAAAAAGAAAACAGTAGGTCTATACAATCAGTAAGTACAGTATATACAATATATACAAGGAAGGGGCAGGTAACAGTAAGTCTAAACAATCAGTATGTACAGTATATACAAGGAAGGGGCAGGGAGGGTAGGGTTGGGCTAGGTTTTTACCAGTTGTGAACGGCTGCTGCCTGTAAGTGGTTTTTTAGGGCAATTTTAAAGGATGCTAGTGATCCACACTCCTTTATGGCCTTCGGTAAGGCATTCCACATTTTTGTGGTGTAGCAGAAGAACGAGTTCGACCCTTTCTTTGAGTTGACTCTGGGTTGAACGTGATCTGTGGCACTGCCTCTGGTGTTGTAATTATGGACATCCTTAACGTTTATAAAGTATTTTGACAGGTACTTGGGTATCATAGTGGTGTAGTGTATCTTGTACACCAGGCCCATTGCAAGTTGCTGTACTCTGTCATCTACTCTGAGCCACCCCACTCTTAACTGGTGAGTAGCGGTGAGGTGAGTCTGATTGGGAAGGTTAAGCAGGACCCTAATTAGTTTATTTTGGGCTGTTTGGAGTTTAGTTTTTAGGGCTTGTGGGGCGTCACGATACCATACGTGGACTCCATAGTCAAAGAGGGGCTGGATTATTGCACCAGCTATGGTCTTCAGTGTGTTGAAGTTGACCATTGGGGCGATCCTCTGTAGGAAACGAGTTCGTTGGTTGATTTTTTGTATTACTTTTGAAGTCATCTTTTCGCTGGAAAGATTAGCTTCAAGGATACATCCTAAGTAGGAGATTTCGTTTTTTCGTGTTATGACCTTGTCACCCACTTTGATTGTGAAGTTCTCTACCTTTTTGAGGTTATGATTTGATCCAAAGAGGATGGACTCGGTTTTGCCCAGGTGAATTGATAATTTGTTGTCGTTAAGCCATGTGCAGATCTTACTCAGTTCAGAGTTAAGTGTCTTTTCAACCTGCAAGTGGTCCTTGCCCGAGACTAGGAGAGCCGAGTCATCCGCGAACAGGAACAGGTTGCAGTCGCAAGCAGATGCCATGTCGTTCACGTATATTAGGAACAACAGAGGTCCCAGTATGCTACCTTGGGGAACTCCACAGCTTACTGGGAGGGGGGGGACAGGGTACCGTTAATCTCCACCACCTGTTCCCTCCCCACCAGGTAAGATTGCATCCAGCTCACTGCTGCGCTGTCAAGACCGATGGCTTTTAGTTTCTCAATCAGAATAGCATGATCCACGGTGTCAAATGCCTTCTGGAGGTCCATCATGACCATGCCACTATACTTGCCCTGATCCGCTTCGCGTTTGATTTGGTCAGTCAAATAGAGAAGGCATGTGTCAGTGGAATGGGATTTTCTGAATCCAGATTGGAACTCGTAAATCAGATTATTCTCATCGAGATATCTTGCAATCTGTTCGTAGACTATTTTCTCCATGACTTTGGATATGGAGCTAAGAATGGAAACGGGGCGGTAGTTTCCAGGGTCTAGTTTGCTACCTTTTTTATGCAGGGGGGTTACTTTTGCTAGTTTGAAGTCCTGGGGGACATGACCCTGTTCGATGGAAAGGTTAATTATGTGGGTAATGATTGGAGCAATGGTGGCGGCTGAATCTCTGAGAAATCTAGCTGGGATTTTATCAAGGCCAGTGGCCTTGTGTTGAGGTAGGGCGCTCAATTTTTTAAACACTTCATCAGTTGTCACTGTGGAAAGTTTAAAGCTGTCTTTACTGACGCCCAGTTTTTTGTAGAATGTATTAACAAATTCTTCACCATACCGCCCAGATGGGGCGACCAGTCTTTTGACCAGTGAACGGGCTGTGGTGGTAAAGGTTTTGTTAAAATGGGTAGCCACTTCACCTTTGTCAGAAATGAGAGCGGCGTCCGTTTTGATGTTTATGTTGTGGCATATGGTTTTTGATTTTAAGCCTAATTGGTTGTTAAGCAACTTCCATAGGTCTCGTGGGTTGTTTTTGTATTCATCGATTTTGTCGTCGATGTAGTTTTTTTTGGCGGATCTAACTAGGGCGGTTGTCTGGTTTCTAAGTCTCTTGCATTGAGCAGTAAGATGCTCAATGTGTTTTTTGAGGTCATGGTTGAATTTTTTCTTGAGCTTTTTGCAGCACTTTCGTTTTTCATCGTATTTTTTGTCTCTGAGTCTCTGAGTGTTCCTGTGAATTCAGCAATGAAATGTGTTAAGTGTGTTGATGTGGAGGGACAGCTGTTGCTAAGCTACAGTCCGGCCAGTCAGTCAGTCAGTCTGTCGTTGAGAGGAAGAAGGATTGAACTGCATGCTAACATCAGGAGTGAGTAAGTATCTAACCAGTAAGACTCCCTAATCGGGAGATAAGCGACCGTCAGGTCGCAGCGTGATTTTAGGGCAAAATGTGTAGGAGCAGTGTCCAAAAATGTGGTTGAAAAAAATCGCCTGATGGTGGCGCTGAGTGTAGACATAGTGTGTACCGATTTGTGTGATTTTAGGGCAAAATCTGTAGGAGCAGTGTCCAAAAATGTGTTTGAAAAAATCGGCCTGAAGGTGGCGCTATATGGGACAGATCCATGTTGATGAGATGAGTGTAGACATACTGTGTAGCGATTTGCGTGATTTTAGGGCAAAAATTGTAGGAGCAGTGTCCAAAAATGTGTTTTAAAAAATCGGCCTGAAGGTGGCACTATATGGGACAGATCCATGTTGATGACATGAGTGTAGACATACTGTGTACCGATTTGAGTGATTTTAGGGCAAAAATTGTAGGAGCAGTGTCCAAAAATGTGTTTTGCAAGAATCCGCCACATGGTGGCGCTAGAAGAGGGCCATGTGAGAAATGAGGGGTGGGTTCTCCGCGCCGCCGAGGCGGACGAATAGGTACCGGCCCCGGCTCTCCCGGTCGCTCCTAGCCCGAGTTACGCCATTTTATGTGCGCTGCAGTGGCAGGGGGTCCTCCACTGGGGGCGCCACCACTTTTGCATCGGTTCTGGAGCACCAGGAGTCGGTGGTCCCCGAGAATTCCCTGTGAGCAGCCCCGTTGGGGTGGTCATTTGGTCATTTTTGCACATTTGGTCATTTTTTACAGCTCCGGGGGTCCTTGGAGGTTGTAGTTTGGCAGGCAAGGAGTGTGTGTGCAAAATCTGGCATGGATCGGGGCAACGGTTGCGGAGATATGAGCAGGGCAAAAGTGTGACATGTGACATGTGACAGACAGACTGACTGACTGACGGACGGACGGACGGACTGACTGACTGACGGACGGACGGACTCACAGTTTGTGGAGGTTTTGATAGTAACTGCGACCTGACGGTCGCAACTAAAAGTTTCCAAAACCTGCTGTGCTGTTCTTTGTGGGAACAAAGTCCTGTAGGTTGATATTTTCCCGACCCACAGGTTGATAACCACTGCCTTAGAAGGATCAGAGCAGTCACTGAGCATTATGGGGCTGTCACGAATGGTGTTGGATGGCGAGAATAGACGATCTACAAGCTCACAATACTTTGCGTAACTTAAGACGCATTGTGAGCTTGTAGACCGGGCTACTTTGTAGATTTTTATTATTATTACAAAATATTCATTACCCACTTCAGCCCTATATACATTTTGGCAATTTGAAAACAGAAGATCTACAAGCTCACAATGCGTCACATTGTGAGCTTGTAGATCTGTAGATCTGCTATTTTCAAAAGAGTTGTATAGGCTACATTCGAAAACTTTCAGGACATTCTGCAAAGAGTACTTTTACTTTTGGTCATTTGAGTACATTTTGATGCCAAAACTTTTGCACTTTTACTCAAGTACATTTTGTATTCCGACGACTTGAGAGGGATTCAGACTTTTACTTGTAAGGGCACAGTCACACCAAAGTATGGTTGGCAGCAGATAAACTATTTTTGTGTGTGACTGCATGGCTAAAAACGCAGAGAGCGCATTTTGTGCCAAAGCACACCTACCACTCACTTCCACGACCCTCCCTGTATCTGCCTTCGACTCACCCGATTGGACAGATGCATGGATGGCACCATCCATCAGCATAAACTATAAACCGACCATAATATGGCTTTCGGTGTGGGAGGAAACCTACAGTATAGACAGGGATAAGATGCATAGGCCTACTGACTCCACAGTCACCCACGTATGCACTGCTGAAATGTTGGTTAATTTGCAGTTGTGCGCTGTCCCACATATAAACAAATCAAATAAAGTCAAGTACATGTCGATTGTCAGCAAATCTGACAAACCAACACGCTATTTTATCCCAGATTGTATGTGTAGAAGGGAATGACTCCTACAAGTACACACAAATATTCTCCACGCTCACACAAAAACACAAGCATCCCACCTCCCTGTCAGTCACTCATGCATACTGAACATACTTACTCATTCACTCACATTTAGACTACCTTGTGAATTATAGGACACAAGTGCAATATCCTGATAGATTATTTCCAGAGTCCATGCTATCAGAGGGTCTGATGTATTGTATTTGGGTCTGTATGTGGGTCTATTAGCCCATACAAGAGTTAATATAATAAATATATGGATTGTAAAATCCAAGAAGTGGTGTCTGACCTCTTAGGCAAATACGTGATTACGTGACTTACTGGGCACGTGCGTTACTGCCTTTCCAGAAACACGGTGTAACTGTACGTGACACTAGCCCTACTTCCCTCTCTTATCTAATCTCGGTACGACCGTGAGTCACTCTTTAAAAAATGAGGTTTGAAAAAAAAGGACGCATTCATCTCGCCAACAATGTGATACAGTGATAGTTGCAAAGAATGAACAGGAAAATTAACAAGGTTTCGACGTTGCGGTCTTTGTCAAGTTGACAAAGCCCGAAATGTCAAAATGTTGTTCAATGTCTTTTGCTGCTGCAAAATAAAAAGACTTGGAGCATTCTAAAGTGAGTTGACACATTTTTCACGATTTTGACGTTTGCCTTTTGGAGGAGCTTTATCCTCTGATCATTTTCAGAGCTTCCGTTGCTCCATACTGTATGACGGAAGCATTTTAAAGATTGTCGGAGGCAACCAGTGTTCATTTTGACAGCAGATTTTTATGTAGTTTATAGTCTTTTGAATTAAATTCCATTTAGTTTTAGTCATATTGTAATCGTACGAGATGTTTTACTTTAGTCTAGTTTTTTCTAAATTGTATTTTGGCAGACTGATTTTTAGACCAGCTACCAAAGATTGCCGATCTACAAGACCAGAACACGCCTGCATCGCTTGTACTGTAGATCGGCTATTTTCGAAGCGCAACAGCCCAACCGCAGGAAAACATAAAATGACTTGTCTTTTAGTTCTACTGGATTTCTAGCCTGGTTCAGACCCTGAATCGCTAGCCACACCCCTTAAAGATTTTGTTTTGGCGATTCAGGGAGTCTGGTGTTGCTCTCATTGAAGAGGTTTTCCTCGTTTGGAAATCCGTACGGCGAATCAGCGTTGTGAATCAGCGTCTTGTGATCAGCTTGGGTGGGGTTTTCCCAGAACTCATGTGCAATTGGCCGCCACCGGACGGGACCGCACACATCGCGTCGCGGTAAAATGCGGTAAAATGCGATCGTATCGATCTCGCTATGAAACATCAGTAGCAGACATGTTATGTTGTTTGACTACTAATTTGTTGTGCTCCTATTCCTGCTGTTTCTTTGGTTAGCAAGTAGCACTAGCAAGCAACAGGCTAGCCACTAGCCAGCCACACATAACAACACTAGGTCATCTGCGTCATCTGCTTTGCTACTGTTGTGTTGGTCAGACGGTGAACCAATCGCAGAAGACTGCCCTCTTTGGCAACGCCCATCCCAGAAACTGCTGCAGTTGGAAGCAATTTCAGACTGAATAATGGAGTGAAACGAAATGTCAATTCAGGTGTGTCAGGCTACTGGATTTCTGCACTAGTCACTGACTCTCAAGTCATCATTTTCTTTTTTTCTTTTAGTATTTGTCTGTGAAAAAAGGCAGTTCAGGGGTATTTTTCGTCATAGTTTTAGTTGGTGAAATGAACACTGGTGGCAACAGTCTGGCTCGCCAAACTAGCAACTCTGGGAAGCGCTGTAAAATGAGGGCTGGCTCTGGCTGTTGCATCGCTTAATTCTCACACAGGAGAAGAACCACAAAATCTCCACCAGCTCATTTATAGGTTTTCCTTGTTTCCCTGACCTCGTTAGCGTGGTGCGTTCGTTCCCTCCTTTCTCCCTCCCATGGTCAGTGATTGTTTATTAGTTAGTTTGTTTGCTGTTCCCCCTACTGTCCACACAGTATAGAGAGGAGATTAAGGCATAATCCATTTGTGTTTGTGATTAACGTTTCGACACAAGTCTACAATAAAGCCTTGATTGGGAGCTTTTTGCAAAGTTACATGAGTGTGCAGACTAGACTTCTATAATTGTAGCTTTGCCTCTTTCATAAACGTCACTGTGTTAACCATTCTATAGCCCTCAGGGGAATAAAGTCCTTTCCGCTTGCGACGGTGGCTGAACTGAACTCTTTTTGCACTGACAACAACACAACATTACTTCCGGTGGAATGATGTGAATTCTTTTCACCAGGGCCTCTCTTCCTTCCAATTAGCAGCACTGCTCAATAATTGGACCCTGTTAAATAAGAGGTTCCCTATTAGCCACAATGAGCAGTTTAGGTCCAATTAAAACCCCAGGCTCTGTTGATGACGGCCCAAGACCTCTGGCCCTGGCAGCAGTAAACAACGAGACATCATTAGTCTGAAATACAGGAATATTTACAGAAGTTGCTGATTGTGTTTAATCATTTGTATCAGGTCAAAAATATGAAAATAGTCTGTACTAGTTCTGAGAGGTTGTATTCGAAGTGCATTAACTTAGATAGAATAGTATTGTGCAGTATTATGGTTTAATTTACCAAATGACAACGACTGTAATGCTTGTTGTTATCTGGTAAACAAGGAGTAGCCTACTAACAAGTACATTTTATAACCTTTATGTTTTATTTAGCCAAAGTTGTGTGTTCAGACACATATACTACATTATATCGTCTCTGTCCTAAATTCCAAAACAGCAAAAGTAGCAGATCAACCAGCTCAAAACACTTCGCTTCGAACCGCGTTTGGAGCTTGTAGATCTGCTACATATGATGCTTTTGTGTGACGCTGTAGTGTGATCAAGTAGGACATCAGCTTATGAAAAAAACACAAAAAGGTACAGTATTTTCTCGACTATAAGGCGCACCTGACTATAAGGCGCACTGTCAATGAATGGTCTATTTTCAAACTGTTTTCATATATAAGGCGCACCTGACTATAAGGCGCACATAATAGACGCTACCGTTGCGTTATGCATCCATCAGATGGAGCTGTGCTAAAGGGAATGTCAATGTCAATGAATGATCCATATATAAGGCGCACTGGACTATAAGGCGCATTGTAGTTTTTTGAGAAAATTAAAGGCTTTTAAGTGCGCCTTATAGTCCGGAAAATACGGTACAATATGGAGATGAAGAGGTTTCTGCCAAACAGTGACAATATACACACATGCGCGCGCACGCACACACACGCACAGTCGCACACGCACACGCACACACACACACACACACACACAGACTGATGACTGTAAGAACCTAACATCTCTTTGATAAACGCCTCCTTTTCCTTCTCCTGCAGATCTTGGAGGTGCACGCACACGCACGCACACACACACGCACACGCGCACACGCGCACGCACGCACACACACACACACACACACACACACACACACACACACACACACACACACACACACACACACACACACACACACGGGTAGGAGGACTGTGGAGGAGTAATTGTTTCCAGAGGTCCTGGATGTGTGTGTGTGTGTGTGTGTGTGTGTGTGTGTGTGTGTGTGTGTGTGTGTGTTGTGTGTGTGTGTGTGTGTGTGTGTGTGTGTGTGTGTGTGTGTGTGTGTGTGTGTGTGTGTGTGTGTGTGTGTGTGTGTGTGTGTGTGGAGGAGTGTTTACAACAACTTGCTGCTGAGCTGTCATTGGGTCTGGGGAGCAGTTCTGAGCGTACGTGTTATAATCAGTGTTGCCCGACTTAGCGAGAGAAGTACGTAACCAGGTCGATGAAAATGAGCCCAATAGTGGGGTTGACGAAAGGGCCTTTCTGTATGGAGTTTGCATGTTCTCCCCGTGTCCCCTAGGGTATACTGTAGGTATACCCTCACAAAAAACATCCTGGTCTCTATACTGCCTCCCCCTGGCCAGCCGGGGCGCCTGATGGAGGGTAAAGGAAATGGTTTGAATAATGTATTCCTTCCACGAGCTACGTCCTACCGGGGGAAACTCCCCCCCCAGTCAGGTGATAAGAAGCGGCCAGCTCACTTCTCATGCACTGAAAGAAGCATGAGCTCAGTTCGTAGCGCCCAGGATTACAGCCACCAATATTATAACGAGCAGACAAGGCAACATTGCTTATAATCGGACTATCCGGTAATAACCATATTATGACTCCTGGTACTGGCTGGTATAATCTGTCCTATAAGTAGACCTAAGGGTCAACTCACCAAAATAGGGGTCAAGTATAACGCGTTACGCCTACAATTCCAAGTGCTTGTCAGGGTGGGGGGGTCCCCAGTTGGGAGTCCCCACTGCAAATATTATGATTCTTTTTGGTGGTCACCAGTTCAAATATGTTTCTTTTGGGGGTCCCTATCAGTTCAAATATGCTTCTTTTGGGGGTCCCTATCAGTTCAAATGTGATTATTTTTTTGGGGGGATCTCTCACAGGACACGGGCTGAAAGGGTATAGAGAACCACTGGGCTGTATGTAGCATGCATACCTGGACCAAAAATATATGCAATATGTCTGACAGGTTGGCTTTCAAAAGGTGGCATTTTGAAAGACATGCCATTCTTTCACACAAAGGGCTCGCTTTTACATATAAAAGGTCTGTCAGTCTGTCTGCATCATGGCGTATAGTGTGAACTGTGACAGCTGGGTTATGTGTGTGTGTGTGTGTGTGTGTGTGTGTGTGTGTGTGTGTGTGTGTGTGTGTGTGTGTGTGTGTGTGTCGTGTGTGTGTGTGTGTTAGCAGCAGTACAGTGTGCTGAGGCGCATTGTGCGAAGCAGCGAACACTGATCTGACATCCATTCAACAACGTTCACGCGTGGCGTGGAGACAAAAAGTCTGCTTTAATTCATGTCGCTCCGACTATCACAGGCACACGCGCACACGCACACGCGCACACACACACACACACACACACACACACACACACACACACACACACTGCCCGTGGTCGTCTAAAAATAATAGGAGCGAGTGAGTCATAATAAAACATTTGGACAATTCATGGGCATGGCTATGCATGATAGACTATAATATGAATGATATTTTTTGAATGCAAAATATAGGTTACATGTGCGTGTCTACAAAAACATATCTGCGTCCAGCAGGACTGCATGTGAGCAGACATAGTGTATGTTATAATATACAGCCTAAATGCGTGTCTCTTTATGACTTACCATCCATAGCTGCTGTCGCTGGTGGAACCATCACCTCCAAACTGTGCAGAAATCCCAAGAAGAAACAGAGCAATCCCGTTGCCAACATGTTGGCTCTGGCGAGCAGCAACATCATAGTATGATGATAACCTGTCTGTCTGTCGCTCTGTCCGTCTGTATTCACAGATTACCGACACGGAAAAAAACGTGATTCATCAATGAATCGCCTCTTCTTCTCCAACCTCCCCTCTCTCGCTCGCTCTCCTGGTCCTGAGTGTCTGTCGGAGGTTGCAGACAGACAGACACAGGTCTGTCTAATAGGTGTTACTGACTGACTGACTGACTGACTGACTGACTGACTGACTGAGACCCCGGTGATCGAGGATGATGATGATGATGATGATGATGGATGATGGAAAGTAGAAATGCGCCTTTTACGCGGTGCGCAACGAAAGAATCAAAGCTGCGATGTGGCTTCAGGCTGAGGCTGCTATGTGTTTCCAGACAGTCCAGTCTGTCTGGACTGTATCGGCGTTTGTTCTGTTCTCAAGGCGAAAGAAAGCTCCACACAGCCCAGATCAGCAGCCCTGAAGTGGCTGCTGCTGCTACCTCCTCCTCGGATGCATGGACTGCCTAATAGTACAGTGCCTCCAGCTTTCCTTCTACAACACCCACAAAGGCTAATAAAGCAGCACTACAGGCTGCTGCTGTAGGACTGAAGCATCGATCGAGCTAGGAGGCTTTTTTTCCTCAGTTGCTGCTGCTTGCAGAGAAAGGGGGAAAACTGTAGCCCTTTTAAAAAGATCGCCACCACGCACTGTAGTTTGTTGTCTGTCTGTAGGAGTGCAGAGGGAATGAGAAAAGTCCTCCCACCTCTCTCTCTCTCTCTCTCTCTCTCTCTCTCTCTCTCTCTCTCTCTCTCTCTCTCTCTCTCTCTCACTGACTGAGTGTCGCTGGTCGCACATTGAACTGAACGGAGCTCAGCTCCGTGGACGCACTGACTGCGTGTGACGTGTTCTGCGTGTATAGCATCCTCCTCCGGCTCCTCGCTCCCTCCTCCCATCTACAGTAGGCTACAGTATATTGCTACTAAACCATTGTTTCATTTGGATTTTATATCACACTTGAAGTTGACGAATATTATTAGGCATTCTAGTCTTCTCTGTTCCTAAGTTCCTATGTTTGTTTTTGATGTGCTTGAACAGGGGTGTCACACCAAATCCTGGGCCCTGGGTACACAGATTCACTGCGGGCCCCCCATGAATGTTCTTCATTTCATTTGTGCACTTCTTTGAATATTTCAAATCCTTCTAAGGTCTTCAGGTTCTGCATAGAGAATTAGCCTCTGTGAATCACCATTAGGCTATAGGCCTAGGCTAGGTATTTTAGACTTAACACAGCACCTATGTTTATTATAGCCTATATTCTGCTTTCTTGAAACATAACACAACAAGGACAATACCCCCTCCCCAGTAAGAGACTCAACATATTCAATACTATTTGGTGAGAATACCAAATCTCACTCAGAGGCGAGATTTCCACCACTTGATGGGTGAAATTTCCCAAGCAACTCTACTATGGTCCAGGGCGAGTGAAATTGTTGGCGACTCTTCTGGTATTCCTTAGCAGAACCCTTTATAGTTCATCTGACAAAGGGTCTCCTCACTGAACACTGGATAAATTCTAAATCAGGTTATGGTGCTTTTAGTCACTATATGGTCCCACTCTGTGGAATTCTATACCAGCTGATCTAAGGTGTGTTACAACAGCATCTTCTTTTAAAAGCAAACTAGACTGAGGTGCCAACTTGGTTCTTGTGCACTTGTGGCCAATATGGCCTACTTGTGTGCCAGCAGAGCGCGCTAGTAGTCCTAATGTTGTCTGTATGTATTTGGGTGGGCAAGTTGGTACTCTGCCGAGGTGCCAACTTGTGCCTTGTATCAAGTGGCCCTTGTTGTTGGTGACGTCACCAAGAATGCTGGTCCCTCATTCGCTGTCGATGGTGACGTCACCTGGAATGCTGGTCCGTGATTGGCTACGGGCGTAAACAGAGACAAACACCTGACAGGGATGCCACCGTACAGTACCCAGACTGCCATGGCCCGAGTTTCCCGAGTTTTCCCGTAAAAAAAAGAAAAAGTTTTGGACCTCAAAAAATGTAT
Organism: Nannobrachium achirus; assembly: GCF_963921795.1. NCBI lineage: Eukaryota > Metazoa > Chordata > Actinopteri > Myctophiformes > Myctophidae > Nannobrachium > Nannobrachium achirus. The sequence continues at coordinate 28,571,393 of NC_137815.1, forward strand.
TAGGCATGATCGCAATCGCGAAATTGCATGTTTAACCCCCATACCAACCACATCTTTCAAAATGGCAGCCATGTTTGTTTACATTTGAAGAAAACAATGGCTTCTATCTCGTGAATGCCTGAACGGATGATCTAGGCATGGGCGTGCACGATCTGTGCACTAAAAATTGATCTGTGCACTAAAAATTACAATTATTGGCAGTGAGGAACTTGGCGGTCATTTTGAATCAATGAATGAGTTCGGTTAATAGTGTGACAAAAAGTGCAGAACTGCCAACAGGCTGATTTGGAGTCTAGAAAGGCTTCCTTCCAGTTTCGCCATGTGTGAGTGTTTTACAAACATATGTTTTACATATGGGGTGTTTTACATCATGTGTGAGTTTTTTTTTCTTCCATATGTGAAGGTTTAATTAAGCACACTGACAAATCAAACAAAGTTTAGACTCTTGAGGCAGTTTAGGGTGCAAGAATATCTTTTCTTATTGACATGTTGCAAAAAAGGGTGACACACAGTGTACTCAAATGTTTTAGTTAAGTAAAAGTATCCTTACCGCAATGTAGAACACACTGTTACAACAAGTAAAACATAAAAAATTCAAAAATAATGATCCTTTGAAAATAGCAAGCTCACAACACGTAGAAAAGAGCTTGTACATTTTGCACCAGTGAATCCCTTTTTAGCATCATCTCATAAAAAAGACATATTGTTGCATCCTAAGGAGCCACATTTGTCAAAAATGTGTCTAAAAAGATTTGTCAACCTGTCCCATCGGGCAAATACAGGGCATGTTCTACTTGCCCAAAGGTCATGCCCACTTTCCCAAAAAGTAGTCCATTATAAAAGGATACGTAACATTTTGCGGTTTGTGCTTGTGAACACATTAATGTTAAATCCATACGATAACTGCCAAGTGGCGGCAGTCATTTGATAAACCAGAATGAGTGCAACAACTAGTTGTAAAAATCTAGCATTGTTCTTCATAGCCCATCATATTCAATGAAGACGGAATGCAATTGCCCATCTGGAAACCTGAGAGCAAACTCCATTTGCCCGGACGTTCTATTTACTCCCCTTGGATTCTAACGCGAGTCTACCGTGTGGAAGTCAAACACCTTAACCACTAGACCAGGGGTCTTCAAAGTTTTCAGGCCAAGGACCCCTTAGTTGAGAGAGAGATGAAGCAGAGACCCCCACAACCTTTTCATAGATTCCATATAGTTTCATCGTTTGACAGCACAATCATCAGTGTATTTTGGATTCATGTCAATTTGTGTTTTCAGATATTTAACCACTTGAACCGTCATTATAAACTTTACTCTGTACTTAGTCAGCTCTTTTTCCCCTCTACTCCAAACCTCTTTGCCAAAAATAGCAGATCTAAAAGCTCACAACGCCTCGCGCTACGAGGCGTTGTGAGCTTGTAGATCTGCTATTTTTGGCTACAGTTCTCAGAATATGGACACTAGGGTTCAAGTTGTTAATATAAAAAGATTGGAAGATTTGGGGGACCCCCTGTAGTAACTCTGAGGACCCCCTAGAGGTCCCGGACCCCCCTGCACTAGACCAATGGTATATCTCTATGGACCAGGGAAGATATTAGACTTTTGAGGCCATCAGGCTGAGGCAGTGAGTCACTCTGCTACACCTGCATGTGTGAGAGTTTTACAGAATAGAGAAAATAATTCAGGAAAGAATTGTCCAAACGAAATGGGAAAACACCAGCATCCCTGACAATGCCCCACAGAAAATGTGTTGTCCAGAAGAGTCGCAGCAACGAGCAGCTTGTATAATTCATGCCCCCCATCGTCCTCTTGATACATATTCATGAGCGTCATGTTTTGACATGGCATGACAAGAGGCTGGCCGTCATGAATATTCATATGTTGATATCAGAATGTCATTTGGTTGTCCCGTTGGCGTTGGGGACCAGGACAGGCTTCAACATTATAATCCTTTTGCGAGATTCCAATTTGTCGATGTGGTGTTAGTAGTCATTGTAACAGCAATAGAATACAAACAACATTTTTGAGAAATACAAGACTGCAAACAATCAGGGCAGATGTCATTGCCATGTTGGCTTGTGGTGGACATTTTTGTAAAAAATAGGTTTTTGCCACAGACATACAAAATGAGTGGATAATAATATTACCAGAAACACATAAAGAGATTGTCGTGAATGAACATGACAGTTCTGTAACTCTGAGAGTACAATTGGAATTTTCCGATTCCCGTGGACGTCACCTGACACGTCAATGACATAACCGGAAGAAAAAAAAGCTTTTCCTTTTTGGCGGGGAATTAAAAGAAGAAAGAAAAAAAAAAAAATATATAGTGATTGTGTATGTGGCAAGGGGCTGGACGCAAGGTTGACGCGGAAGCCTCAATCTTTCCAATGGATGATCACGTGTGGACAAGCAAATTTTGATTTAGTTTGTCATAGTGTTTTGAATAAAATGTAATTTAATTTTTAATTTTAGTCGACTAAATATCATACGTATTTAGGCGACTAAATCTAGAGTTGATTTAGCCAACTAAAATGTATTTTGGCAGGCCTTGATGGCATCATAATGCATCATAATGAAAATAGCAGATCTACAAGCTCACAATGCGTCGCAGCTGCAACACCTGAGAGCAACCAAACATAAAATGACTCTCTTCTCCACTAGTCCCTCCCGTTTTAGTCTAGTTTTTATTTTATTGACGAAATTCGCAATATATTTAGTCTCAGTTTTAGTCATCACAGCTTAGTTTTTATTTTGTTTTCGTCAGTGAAAAAAACGCAGTCGACAACAATTTTTTTCATTGTTTTAGTCAACGAAATCAACACTGGTGGGAGTGTCTTTTGAATGCTCCCGTGCGCGGATCCGAGCGTAACAGAATATTCAGAGATTTTTTGTGAAAAACACACCTTCTGGCAGTCAAGGAGTTAAGATCGGAGAAAGCATTCGGTGTAATTGTTTGGCTTTGGCTATTCAAAAATGGTAATAATTATTTATTTAAATGAGCATTTTTGTGCGTTGGTCACACCGTCTCCTAAGAGTGACTTTGTCCGTATGTATGCATGTTAATCTATGCATGTCTGTCCGTAGCATAAGCTGCAATACCGCTGGTGACACACACATGCAACCCTGAAATGAACTGCAACACACACACTCACACCGCTCACTTCAAACGTTTATGCCCATCAATATTAAAAGAGTAGTTCACCCCCAAAAATACTTTTTTTACTCACGCCATGGAGACTTGAGTTCAATAATATTTTATGTTTTTTGTCACATTCGTAAGACAATAATTCGATTACAATAAATGTACCCCCACTGATTCCGGATGGGGACCCAAATGCATTTGGGTCCCCATCCGTAATAATAATAATAATAATAATAATACAAAATTAAATGTTTCAAACATTTTCGATAGTTCTCTCGAACCTTCTCTCCTCTCTCTCTCTGGCAGAGTTCCAGTCACACGTTGTGACACAAGTAGTGTCCCAGACTGGGGATAGTGACAAGTACTGTAGTGTATGCCAACCACACGCTCATGCACGAATGCACACGCGCACGCGCATGCACGCACACGCACACGCGCACACACACACACACACACACACACACACACACACACACACACACACACACACACACACACACACACACACACACACACACACACACACACACCATCAAGTAAACAAGGAAGGGGAAGGGGTGAAAGTGGGGACAGATAGCAGTTCTTCTTTCAGAATCATACTGTCCCGTCCCAGGTTTACAGGAGTGAAACAGCGTGTGAAATCTGCTCTGTCTTTTTTCTATTGATTACTCATGCTATGGAGCCTAACGTTCAATAATATCTTTTGTTTTTTGTCACATCCCTAAGACAAAGATTTTATTACAATAAATGTACCCCCATTGATTCCGGATGGGGACCCGAATGCATTTGGGTCCCCATGCGGAATCAATGGGGTAAATTTACTATATATATATTTTTTTTTTTTGTCTTAGGAATGCGACAAATACAAAAACATATCCATGAATTCAAGTCTCCATGGCCTGAGTAACAAATAGAAAATAAGTCATTTTGGGGGTGAACTACTCCTTTAAGATGGAATGCACCTCAAGTCAAACTCCACTTGCCCAAATGTCTTGACACGGGGAGTCGGGCAATCATTAGTGTCAGCCCCTGACTCCTGTGCAGCTCACAACACAAGAGGAGAGGACCGTGCTGGGCGACTAGCAGTGACCTCACCCTGACTGAGGTCAGTCAGCACCAGGCATGTGCACACATATACATCAAAGGGGGCTTGAGCCCCTGCCCCTTTTTCCGTCTGTAAAAATGTACCCTATAGATCAGGGGTTCCCAAACTTTTTTGTCTCAGGGCACCCCATAAATATATATATTTTTTTAATCCGAGGCACCCCTACATTATAATTGTCACTCCCAGCACCTTATATTCATAGCATATTGTCGTTGTCGGGTGGAAACCTTGTATGTCCAAAACCGTTCGTTTTGTATTTATCATCTATAAAATGTACTAAACTAGTGAAAACAGCAGATCTACAAGCACACAACGCCTCGCGATGCGAGGCGTGTGCTTGTAGATCGGCTGTTTTTACTAGTTTTGTGCGACAGTCTTGTATGATGAAGCAGGCCTTTGCTTTACCAAAAGACGAACACGTTTGAAACTTGGAGATACAAGATTTCTGCCCGACAGTGACGATATTTTAGTGATTATGTTGTGAAGAAAACGTTGAGATAATAGCCATTTTGGTTAGAACTGACTGAAAATAACTTTGTACTTATATTTTTTCAAGTGTCCAAATAAATTCCAAATATTATCAAATTATCTCGTAGCACCCCTGGACTGCCGTCACGGCACCCCAGGGTGCCCCGTCACCCACTTTGAAAACCCCTGCTATAGATACTTTGGTGAAAGAAACGTGTCCCCTTTCCATGCCATAGCTGAAGGCAGCATTGAAGAGAATTGCCTTGTCCAAACTTTCCTGAACTTGAATGCAGCATCTTGTGTAGAAAGAATTGTACTCTCTGTTTATTATGCTTAGTTCAGTGTGGTATAATTACACACCGAAAATAGCCGACCTCCAAGCTCACAACGCGTCGCCCTGCAACGCGTTGTGAGCTTGGAGGTCTGCTATTTTCACTTTAAATATTTTCACCAAAAGGCCCTTTTAGAAATGTCAGCCCCTGCCTCTCTAACGTTCTCTGCACGTCCCTGGTCAGCACCACTGGATCGCCACACATTTCCAGACAGTGTTGACACATGCAGGAAGGGACTGCGGTCGGTGGTGACTGATTTCAAGCATAGGAATAGAGGAAATCAAGTGGTTTAATTATAATAATTATTATTATTAGGTTATTAGTGGTTTGGGACAAAAAATTTGAATGCCCTGTTTAACAAAATCAACAAACATAATTCAGGAATTATTTTCTTAAATAGGAAGAAGAGACCACAATTTAAAAAGAAAAATACAGTGGGTCAGTCAGGGGTCTTCAATAGGGGGTCCGGGACCCCTAGGGTGGGTCCTTCCTTGGTCTGAACACTGTTGAAGACCCCTGCTCTAGATTAACAGAACTATAATGCTGTAATTCCTTGTTACTGTAAATGAAAATATAGTAGGCTAGTCATGCACAAGATATCGTATCGATATCTCGATATGACCATGCACAATATCAGTAACGATATGGGCGATATATCGCCCACACAGTTGTGTAGAGAGGAATAAAACAATAAGTCAACAATGCATTCATTGATTTGTTGACGTATACATGCTATCTCGACTATTTGATTAATTGCAAGAGTAAACGATAGAATAATGGCTATTAAAGAAAAGAACTGTCTGCCCTGAGAAGAGCACTAGCATCATTCTGCACCTGTTGAGTTTGTGAAACACTGCACAAGGTCGCCACCCAGTGGCTCTATACTTAACTGCATTGCAGTTGAAAGAACAATGGGTCTTTTGTGACAAAAACTGTATGTGTTCTGTAATTAATTATGTCATCATGCCTGTATTTGACACACATATGACCTAAAAAACAACACTGTTTGGTGTTAAAAGTCCACTTCCTGTTCAACTCTCTCTCTCTGGGGTGTTTATTTCAAATAGATTAGACACTTTGTATTGCAATGATAATACAGACAGACAGACAGACAGACAGACAGACAGACAGACAGACAGACAGACAGACAGACAGACAGACAGACATACAAGCGGGCATGCAGCCATGCACTCAGGCGAGCATGTGCCCATGCACCCACCACCACCCACACACAAAGGTAGAATATAGGCTACACAAATAAAAAGAACAAACTCTGTTGAAAGGTGAATCTCTTTGTGATCATTTCTGGTGCAAAACTGTTATTTCTCAGGATAAAAAAAGAAAAAAGAAAAAAAAAAAGAAAAGCAGCAGCTAGCCAGCTACATATCCATATGTATGTATAGGCCTATGCAGGCTCTTGGGCCAGTTAGGGCCTGGGACTGGGACCAGAAATCTCCATATATTATATGGGCATAAAAGGGATTTTGTTTCTGGGAATGACCAATTGACCATATATGGACTTTTTATTTTATTTTATTAATTAATAATAAATATGTATCCATATACATGCAATATGTGTATGTCCATACATGGAGATCTGAACAAGCCACACAGATATGGGCCATGCCTTTGCCATCTGGCCAGTGATTATCAATGACATCAGGGATCTTCATACATGGGCATAAAAGGGATACCCATATATGGACTTTTACATGGGTGATCACTTCCTGTACTGACTGAAGGACTGACTGACACAGACAGACAGTTGACAATTTGACCAATGTATAATCTGTCATTTTAGAGGTAGCCTATTGAAAAGTCCTTAAATTAAATGTGCAGATACCCTCTATACACTTAAACTTTATGTTGGTTTGTTTACTGTTGAGTGAGAAAACAATGTTTCACATTAAGTTGAGCATGACCTGGGGACCCCCCCAAATAATTTGGGGACCCCCCTGGGGTTCCCGACACACAGGTTGAGAACCACTGATCTGAATGCATGAATGAACCTTCTCTATAGCCCCTTTTCGACTGCAGTTTTAGCACCACACCACACCACACTACACCACACCACACCACACCACACCACACCACACCACACCACACCACACCACACCGCACCACATACAAATATCTACATTTTCCATTACACAAAAATACCCCTATCGGTAAGAAACAAATGACCCTTTTAACTGTGATTATAATCCAATATAAATTTGTATTACAAATTATAATGCACTATAATGGATTATAACTGTGATTATAATACATTATAAAGTATTAATGTACTACTATGATAATTATAATACACTATAATAGATTATAATAGTGGTTATAACACAATAGAATCTATTATCATGTATTACAACTATATCATGGTAGTCTAAATGAAAAGTCAGTGAGTGATCAGTCATTATGACGTGTTTGGCCCTGTGTGGCCTAGCTCAGACCTACTCTAGAGTGGATACTTTTTAGTACCCCGTTTAGTACCACTTTCACACCACACCACTCTACCCAGGGGTCCTTGTAGTGGAAAACCTGGCACAAGTGGGCGGTGTGGTGTGGAGTGGTGTGGAGTTGGGCCAGTGGAAAAGGGGCTTATCTGTCCATGTCTAGACATGTGACATGTCAGAACAGAAGCTGCTGCTACACCCATTCTGTGCTCACATGAGATGGGTTTATATTTATAGTTATAATATGCCTCGGTACTTACTTATCTTGCCAGAATCAAAGGGGTAGAAACAAACTGATGGTTTAGGATTCTTATTTCTTAACAGCACTCAAAAACATCTCTCTTGTACAGGGGAGAAAAGGAAGTACCTGTCCTTGCCACTTGCTGTAGCATAAGTCAGCATGCAGCAAAACAACATAAACAGCGCCCCCCAGAGACAGGGAGTTACAAAACTTGGAGACAAATGGAAGAAGTATTCTCCCTAGAGGCAGTGAAGTTAAACAAGGAAAATGTTCCATTACCATTACACATGTAATTAGCCCTTATCTAAAAAAAAGAATAAAAAAATAAAATATATATATATATATATATATATATATATATATTTTGCCCTAGCACCCCAAATCATGACTGACTGCGGAAAGCAACTCTGAACTTCAGAAGGTTGACATTTCTCTATTATAAATCCTTGTTTTGAGTGGCCTGTGTAATATTGTAATATTTTGAAATATGGACGTTTGATATTTATGGTATGCCATAAAAATGCAAAATCTTAACACATTAAAAAAAAATAAAAAAAAATAACCTCATGTTTCTAGAACATATGAAAGTTTCAAAAAATATATCAAAGTTTCAAGACAACTTACTTTTACATAATATTCTATTTTTTCTAGATTGATCCGTAGACATATAGTAGGATTGGGAGACGGTGGGCAGTGGGCTTATGTAAAAGGCCCTTCCACATTGACAGATAGTTGGTTAGTTAATTTATTGAAACATTGGGCCCAAACAATGATCGAAAACCCATGAATAAAAAGGTACAATACATTAAAATATACAATGCACAACATTGAGTCCACCCTCTAAACCAGCACTGAAACAGGCTGACAAAGGCCCCACGATAGTGACAGAACCGGAATGTTCACTCACTTTTAATCCTGCTATTAATATAGCTGATAAGCTATAAGCAATAATATTACACATGAGGGTGTGCTTTACCCTGATTTCTATGTACTTTTCCTGGTCTAGGTCCGGGACCCCTAGCGGTTCCTAATAGTTACTACTGGGGGTCCTCCAAATTTTTGTGTGATACTTGAACCGTAGTGTCCATATTCTGAGAACTTTAGCCAAAAATAGCAGATCTACAAGCTCACAACGCCACAATGTCAATTTTTAGCAAAGAGCTTTGGTGTAGAGGGGAAAAAGAGCAGACTAAGTAGAGTATTATACTTATTAAGTATTGACGGTTCAAGTGATTAAATATCTGAAAACACAAATTGACATGTATCCCAAAATACACTGGTGATTGTGCTGCCAAACAATGAAACTATATGGAATCTATGAAAAGGTTGTGGGGGGTCCCTGCTTCATCTCTCTCTCAACTAAGGGATCCTTTGCCATGCCAGTGGTTCAAAGAGGTTAAACCTCTCACGAGTCTTATCCTTCTGTTACTGAATCAGTTACACAAAGACATGACATCATGGCTTTACTGGAATGACTCTTTAACCCATGACTTGCAGTTAGTACACAGTTAGTACACACAGTTTAAAGATAACAATGTAACAGCAATGGCACTATCACTAAGTCAAAGAAACAAATCAGTGCACAGATGTACATTAGCTTTCTTATAGCCTAGGTCCACTTCCACATATAGTTGAACAAGCTCTCACGTGTCTGTACAATTTCAACAACAACAACAACAACAACAACAACAACAACAATAATAGCAACAACAACAATGTAATAGTATGTTTTCTTCTGGTCAGTGATGTTGTGGTTTATGCAGAACCTAGGGAGAGATGGTTATTTTCAGTCAAGGTTCAAGGTTCACCGTCGTGCATTATTGTTTCTACAGGTATTGTTCATAAGAATAAAATGTATTTTTGGTTGGCTGCCTGCAGCAGCATAGGTAATATAGTAATTATAATAATAGCATCAATGTATTTACATGTGCATAAATAACTATCAACTTGGAATATTATATACACCAGCAGCATAAAAGGCTCAATTCAATTACATTTTATTAAAGTGTCAAATCACAACAAGTTGTCTCAAGACACTTTACATGTAGAGCAGAGACTCAACAGAAGACACTAAAAATGTGTTTTATCGGAATTCAGAATATGAAAAGAAATCTAAAATGTAGGAGTGGTTTATAAAATGTAGCAGTGGTTATCTGCAGTTGTATATACAAAACAAACGTTAATATTAATTAGATAAGCCACCTCACTCCGAACTAATGGTACGCCGAGAGCAAATATGTAATGAGTGGCGCCAAATATTTCTTTTCTACACAGAAACTGGAAGAACACAGAAATAGCTACAGAGACAGCAGAAAGCTCTGAATCCACAAGCCTATGGCAAATTGAACCATATCATTTCTCCCTATCACAAGTGACTCATTGATATAATAGGCCTATATATTTATAGAAAAAGTGATTTTGGGTTTCATGACTCTTTAAGGAGCTTGTGTTTCTTCTCCAAAATACTCATACTTCCTTGGTGGGACCACAGTTCTGTAACACATAATGTAATATGTAACTCACCTGAATCTACAGCAATGATAGGAAAGATTAACTGTCGGGGCAACACACTTTTAAATGCTTCGCCTAACACATTAGAAACTGCACCCCTCAGTGACAGGAGTGGTACAATCCTGTCTCTGCTCAATGCTTTAAGCCTACCTGGATATCACTAGGGATGACCCACCTCACTCGGGCAGAGGGGCGGGGGGAGAGAGAGAACTGGCGCGGGATCATCAGAGTTAGAGAAGAGATTAACCTCGTGCAGGGCTTTGTAAAATTGTTAGTGTAATCCTCCACAGCGAAGACAGATTTAGAACAGCCATAGTAAGCAACAACACTTCATCCCCACACCGACAGGCTCTGAACTGTACTCCACGTACACACAGCAGCGGCCTGAGGAAAACACCAGAAGAAAACCTTTTGTAACTGGAAGATCTACTTATCAATAATCATCATCATCTGACCACCGGCCTCTGGCAGAAGAAGCAGGTCATATCCATGTCATCAGCAGCAGCAGCATCATACCTGGTGGAAGACACAGGAGAAGAGAAAGACAACATGACAAAGGGAAAGGTATAGTATATTTCATTGAATTTTTGATTCGTTTGATTTATTTAGCAAGTTTTTTTAAAACAATACAAAAAACAACAACTGTAAACCCAATATAGGAGGGAAAAGTTCCTGGAGGAGGTAAGAAGCCCAAACACGAGGCCTCTTTAAACCTATAACACAATAATAAACATTAGTACTAGAATATGATTGGCAAACAACATTTAGCCAACAGAATTGGCACGCATGAATTGAATATATATGGAATTACAATGTAGCCTACATGATTGCAGTATGAAAATACGAATAAATCGGCAACATACAGCATGTATGAACGATCGACAATTTTCTTAGCAATTATTCGCATACCTTTTCAATGAATCGAATAATCGCTCATTTTTAGAATATTTATATATATATATCAACAAATCGATGAACTACATATAAGCCATTTTTTGTACTTTCTCACCACATCGGTGTCATGCAGAAATTTAAAAATAGACGATCTACAAGCTCACAGTGCCCTGCATCGTGTCCCCTAGTGAGCTTGTGGATCGTCTAAGATGTTTGGCCTACAATGGTATGCCCAAAACAGGGATGGATTATGAATAGATTAGACAGATATTAAAATGTTAACTACGATAATGAATTAAATTGTTTTTTTCGTTTAACTAATTGCCCCCTAGTATGAATGCTACTTTTCGCATCTGATAGTTTCATTATATTGTTGTACAAACAAGCATCATTTTATGATGATTCATTCATATAGAACGATGAACTTCAGGGTTAATGGTCAACAACAGACTTCTTTTTTATTAAATTGTGAAATTATCATGTGATAGGCCTACTGACTTTCGGAAATTATCAAACGTACAGTATCAGACAATTTACATGCATTTCCCAGGAAATGCATGCATTTAATTCAGTCAGAACAGAAGCAGGGATACAATTTATCCCCATTGGCAATAGAAACAGAAGATTTTAAGAGAGATATAAAGCAGAGACATGGATTTCCAGCAGCAACTACTGTATTATGAACAAATCAACCCTACTGTATACAGTGGTTCTCAACCTGTGGGTCCCCAAATGATTTTGGGGGGTCCACAGATGATTAACTTAATGTGCAACATTGTTTTCTCACTCAACAGTAAACAAACCAACATAAAGTTTAAGTGTATAGAGGGTATCTGCACATTTCTAAAGTGACAATATAAGGACTTTTTAATAACTATAATATGACACATTAAACATTGGCCAAATTGTCAAATATTATAGGTACAAAAATGTATTGGACTGACAATATTATTTTTAAATAATCGATTAAATCAATACGTTTGTTGAACTGTTACGCACCATGTGTATGATGCACAAGTTAATCAGACATGACTGTCACTTGAGACCGCTTTAAATCTATCAGATCCAAGTTTCACCAACCAAATGTGGTGTGTTTGTATGTGGGGCTACGGATGGAAATGAGCTTCTAGCTAAATCCGGCATATTTACATGCAGTCATTTACAGTTCATTGATTGAAATGTTCATTATGTTCCGGAAATAAACAAATAAAGTAGCCTAAGCAAAGTAACCAAATGAATGCAAAGGCAATTCTTTTGCGGATGTTGGTGTTTAAGTATGAGTTGACAAAAAGCTCATCATTCTTCTTCAGTATAGTAGGCCTACACCAGCCTGGTTAAAGAAACCCTACGTAATCCTTAAGAGAAAAACAGGACAGCTGTTATGCAACAGGTCCTATTATAGAATGTATTATCATCTACATAATATCTTAGAAAAGATTATGACCTACTGCTGTATAGTAAATAAAGTTGTACAACTAACTAATGGCACATTGCTCACTTCACAGGTCGGTGCTTCAAAGTCGGACAATGAGCCACCAACCTATCAAGAGGCCACTGGCGTTCCAGGTAAACATACAACTATATGTGTGACAAATCCATGTACAACATGGTACTGTAACACTAGTGTACAGTGTTTTTGTATAAACAAAGTTGTAAAAGCCACTTACTGTACAGTATTTATCCATCGAAACAAAATATTGGCAGATGGGAGTATGGGAGCACGGCAGCAAAGAAAGGCCCACAAACCACAAAACCAGTCACTGAAAATAAATCAAGTTAATGATTATGAAAACAGACTGTAAAACATCTCCTCAAGGCGGTTGTTGTGATTTTGTGCAGCACACCGGTCATTGGTAACGATGCAAGTTGTAAATGCAGAGACCGGTTGTACCTGTGTGTCTGTCTATCTGTCTGTCTGTCTGTCTGTGCCCCTTTTATGCCCATGTGGAGTTCTGTGTCAAGCATGACAAAATATGGAGCATCAATGATGTCAGGTTTACTCCAAGTATGGGTATGGTGACGGTTTGATATATAATAGTCCTGTGCCCGGGGGGTATGCACACTCACAGTATATGAGGGATTGAATGCAGGTGTCTCAGAAGTAATGTTGGAGTCACCAACTCAACATTGACGTCCAGTTGTGCAATACCCGTTGTATCAGTCTGTGATGTCAGTACTATGACGTCAGAGTATGGCGTCAGCATGCAGATAGACAGCCATGGTGGCGACACTGTTTATTATCAGTGACTAGATTCGGGCGGCCCAGCGTCTAGTCGGCGACCTGGCCAACGCGGGAACGATGTAAATAGGGAATGAATGCCCCGCCATTTAATGCAAACCCTATTATACCTGTTGTAGGACCCGTTTTGACCATCTGTTTGCCTGTGTCCATTTATGCCCATATATGGAGATATCTGTATCTGTCTGTCTGTCTGTCTGCGTCCATTTTATGTCCATATATGGAGATCACTGCAGATATAGTTCTGGGTCCATTTTATGCCCATATATGCCCATATATGGAGATATCTGTCTATTTGCGTCCATTTTATGCCCATATATGGAGATCTCTGTATCTGTCTGTCTGTGTCCCTTTATGCCCGTATATGGAGATCTTTGTGATTCTGCGTCCATTTTATGCCCATATATGCCATATATGGAGATATCTGTTTATCTGCGTCCATTTTATGCCCATATATGGGATCTCTGTCGCTTTTTGTTTGTTTCTTCTTTAAGCAGAATACGCAGCCTGCTTAAATCTGCATCATTCAAGTCATCCTCCCAGTCCCACGCTTTGTTGCTTGTCTTATGTTTGTCTTTGTCTCTTTTATTTTATTTTTATTTTTTGGAGCGGACCCCATGAATGCCCCACCCTTTAATGCAAACCCCAATATACCTGTTGTCATAGGACCCGTTTTGACCATCTGTTTGCCTTTGTCCCCACCCTTTAATGCAAACCCCAATATACCTGTTGTCATAGGACCCATTTTGACCATCTGTTTGCCTTTGTCCCCTTATGCCCATATATGGAGATCTCTACACACACAGTACCGGTTGCTGAAAACTCTGATGTCAGACATCAGCTCCGCATACGGGCATTCATTTTATGCCCATATCTGGAGAACGTGCGTGCCGGTGGGAAGAATGGTTCTCAAGATACGCGGATTACATACTCATGCGGCGTACGTGATGTCAGAGCCTTTTATGAAGTGATGTCACAATGAGTCAGCGATTGCGCTGATTTCCTCCGGAACAGCCTGATGTAAACAATCAGCTCCGCGTAAGGAGATTCCGAACGTTTCGGGCCGGTTTCGGAAAACCGCGCGTCAGGTCGGGTCGAGGCCCGGCACTGCACTCCGCGCCGCGGCGGGGAACGCGCGTGCCGAATCTGAAGCCGGTGGGACGAACGGTTCTCGAGATACGCGGATTACATACACACAGACAGACAGACAGACAGACAGAGATTTGTCGCATTTATAGATAGATGTCAGCATGCTCATCTGCAAATTTGGGCATTCATTTCCAAATTTGGGCTGTGGCGACACTGTTTAGTATCAGTGATGCAGTCAGCATGCAGACAGATAGTCAGAAGGCGGACGGACATATTGGAGATCAGCTGATCCGACCAACTAGCCACTCGTCGCATCACTCTATTGGGTCGTCGGTGATAGGCGCGGCAATTAGCTTATGAAGTTGGTCGGTTTTGGACTACTGGCTCTCCAGGCTACAGCAACTCAAAACATGTACTCAATCAAGTACAGTAAGTAAAGTAAATGTACTTTGTTTGTGTGTCCTGTCAGGCTATGAGGAAATGCAGGTGCAGTTCTCCTGGGATGATGCTCAGGTCCGGAGGCTCTTCATCAGGAAGGTACGGAACCTTAAGCACTTTCACTGATCGGGGTTCCCCAGGGGTCCCCTCCTGCTTCCCCCTCTATACCAGGGGTCTTCAATGTGTTTCAAGCTCTGTGGAATAAGTCACAAAATACCTTTTGAGGTGGGACACCAATTTGCATCCAATCAGGAGAAATAACTGATTTACCAGCTTTGATTTCAATCGTGTTCAAATTTCAAATTAATTGTCTGCTATTTTTCGTTTTGTTTTATCACTTTCAATTTCATATTATTCTGTATCCTATGAGTTCTCCTTCCTGACTGGATGAAATTGCTATCCTGGCCTGAACATGTATTTTCTGTTTACTAAAGAGCTGGAGAGACAGAGAGCTAGGCCCACGTTACTGAATAAACACTCTATAGCAATGATTACTATGGAAACATAGAGCTATTTAACACTTATTTTAACAAAACCTTAGCCTACTGCATCTTTTATTTGTCAAAATGAATAACAACACATAATTGCTGACATTGTTTTGATGCTTATATCCTTTATCTTAAATGTATCTGCCTGGTAAAATTTCTGCCTGTTGATTCAATTTAACGCAGAAGGTTTGGTTCCATGTGTTTACCCTCTTTAGAATTTAATTATTCTTAGCTCGAAAAACATCTTTGGAAATGTCACTCGAAATTTTATCGAAACATTCTTGTAATGACATCAGTGTGTGTCCTGCTCCACCAGGTCTATTCCATCCTGTTGTTACAGCTGCTGGTGACGGTGGGAATCGTTGCCCTCTTCACTTTCTGGTAAATGTTCTGCTTCTAATGGAGTATTTCTACACCTAGTAGGAGGAACTAATAGGAAATAAGGACATAATAATAATGTTTACTATTGGTGAATGTTCAAATTGCACGTTGACTCTAGAACAGGGGTCTTCAACGTTTTCAGGCCAAGGACCCCTTAGTCGAGAGAGAGATGAAGCAGGGACCCCCCCTCAACCCATAGATACCATATAGTTTCATTGTTTGACAGCATAATCATCAGCGTATTTTGGGTTCATGTAAATGTGTGTTTCCAGATATTTAACCACTTGATTAAATACTTAATAAACTTGATCTTTCACTCTGTACTTAGTCTACTCTTTTTCCCCTCTACATGAAACCTCTTTGCCGGAAATAGACAATCTACAAGCTCACACCGCCTCGCAGCTCGCAGCGCGAGGCGTTCTGAGCTTGTAGATCTGCTATTTTTGGCTAAAGTTCTCAGAATATGGTATGGATGGGTTCAAGTGGTTAATATAGAAAAGGAGAAAAAAAGCTTCTATCATACAAAGATTTGGAGGACCCCCTGTAGTAACTCTGAGGACCCCCTGTTGAAGACCCTGCTCTAGAATTTGTACTGCACATTCATAAATGATGAGAGTATAACTGACTTGCTGCTCGTGCTTATGGGTGGTGGTGCAGTGGATTGATTGATTGATTGATTGATTGATTGATTGATTGATTGATTGATTGATTGAATACTTCATACTTTTATCAGTCAGAAATGTCACCATTCAAATTATAACGCTCCAAATTATGGAACTCATTTTCATGATAACAAAATTATTTAAATCAATGCATGCCCACCACCACAGAGGTTGTGGCTTAAAATCCACCGTGGAGCATCCAGCTTTGTCGAGCGTCTGCATACAAGAAAACAATTGGCTTGTGTTCGGGGGAAGGTGAAAATTGTCACTGTACTTTACGTATTCCTATACTGGCTGGAAGTGGCACCTGTCAGCAGGGAGTGTTGGGCGGGAGGAGTAGAACGAAAGCCTTATGTTCTCCCGGTGGGGGCTCCTCACTGGCAGGTGAGTCAGTATAGGACACCACTGCAGTGACAACACAGAAATGTGTTTGGGGAGGAATTAATTGATATAACAACTAAATTGGGGAGGAAAAGGGGTAAAAAGCTAAAGTAAATGTAATTAAATGATTTGCTCTCTCTCTCTCTCTCTCTCTCTCTCTCTCTCTCTCTCTCTCTCTCTCTCTCTCTCTCTCTCTCTCTCTCTCTCTCTCTCTCTCTCTCTCTCTAGTCAACCAGTGAGGTTCTACATACAAACTCACCCCGGCTTGTATTCGCTTGCAAAGTAAGTGAGGACACAGAGTCACCATTCAAATCATAACGCTCCAAATTATGGAACTCATTTTCATGATTATAAAGTGATTTAAATCAATGCATGGTGTTACGGATTTCAGCTTTTAATTAGTACCCTCCTCTTCCAACAGCCTAACGTTCCTGGCCACCTACATCGCACTGTCCTGCTGCGGAGATCTGAGGTAAACATCTCCTTCCAACATACTGTAGCTATCAATAAAAAACAATCAAAGCTGCACCATCGAGATGTTGATCACAGAAGTGGTTCTAAAACATTTTCATGTCAAAGACCCCAAGAGAAGTACATGTATTTGGCCGTGAACCCTGAAAAGATTTAGCGCCAGAGAGGATGGTTTTGTTAAAGATTTTTCAAACGCTTTCAAAAATAAAGACTCAGACAGTGATCTTATAGAACTGCATGAAATGATTTTGATATTATATATTATCTATAGCACCAAAAGTGTTGATGAACAAAAAGTCCCGCTCACTACTCTCAGCATCAGCAGCTTTTATTCAAAGTGACATACGTTTCCGTCCCTCTGGAAACTATTTTGATAGACTGATTGATTGATTGATTGATTGATTGGTTGATTGATTGATTGATTGAATACTTCATACTTTTTTCAGTCAGAAATGTAAACAGCACGTGGTACAGTCAGACATTAGAGCTATAAGGATAACACAACAAAGTCCTGGGGACTTGTATTCCATTCACCAACATGAATGTTATGAATAACACAATAATACATTGTCGGTAGATATGATCAGTATTGAACTCAGAGTCCGTTATTGAACCTTGGTTTTTCGTTTCATTTTTAACAGGAGGCAGCACCCCACTAATATCATCCTGTTAATCATATTTGTGAGTATGGCATTTATCAGTTATTAACATTAAACAATAGGACCTTTCAATAAGTATGCCTCAACACATAATACCTTACGTATTTTATTGCATGGCATTGCATTGTATTGTATATTGTATTGTATTGTAATCACTTTTTTTTTGTCCCTCAGACTTTGAGTTTGGCTTTCATAATGGGCTTTATGTCAAGGTAAAGGAACAATGCGTGTCTGTGTGTGTGTGTGTGTGTGTGTGTGTGTGTGTGTGTGTGTGTGTGTGTGTGTGTGTGTGTGTGTGTGTGACTGTGTGTGTGTTAGGGCATTCACAAATAGAGATTTTTAGCATTCACAAATAGTGATTTTTAGTATTCGACCTCAAAGTATTCGAATAGTCGAATATTCGACAGGACTGGCCAAACTGTCAAATATTAAGTAAGCATTGCAAGAGCCGATCTACATGCTCACAACGCATCGCAACGCGAGGCGTTGTGAGCATGTAGATAGGCTATTGTCACAATATTTATCTGTGGAACCGAGTCACATAAAATGTAATACCTACAATTCCAAGTGCTTGTCAGGGTTCTTATGACTTCTATCTATATACGAAAGCAGAGGGGTTCTGGGAAGTTAGAGTGAGGATAAATAGAGCTAGGTAGATGTCTGGGGGGCGGAGCTAAGGGCCAGGTAGGCCAGGTAAGTGGCGAGAGCGCAGGTAGGTGGAGAGGGGGGAGGAGTCATGGTGTGTTTCTCTCTCTCCTGAACTTCTGTTGTTCCAACACCATATATTCGATGTCGGTGAACAACGTCGAATAGTGACTTTGATATTCGAATATTCAAATATTTGGTGAATGCCCTAGCGCGTGTGTGTGCGTGCATGCGTGAGTGAGAGAGCGAGTGACAGACAGACAGTTCAATAGTGTGCTCTCTCCCTCCCTACAGCTTCTACAACACCAGGTCAGTGATGCTGTGTATTGGAATCACAGCTCTGGTGTGTCTGTCAGTCACCCTGTTCAGCTTCCAGAGCAAAGTGAGTGTTCATTTTATTTATCTCTCACTGATATCATTTCATTTATTTATCGCTCTCATCACTTCTCCATATCGTCCCTGTCGGGCAGAAACCTTGTATCTCCAAGTTTCAAATGTGTAAATATTTTCGCGAAGTAAAGCCCTGCTTCATCAGACAAGGCCGTCGCACAAAAGTAGTGAAAACAGCAGATCTACAAGCACACAACGCCTCGCGGTGCGAGGCATTGTGTGCTTGTAGATCGGCTGTTTTCACTAGTTTAGTTAATTTTTTTAAATGATAAAAACGAACGGTTTTGGACATACAAGGTTTCCACCCGACAACGATGATATCATCTATTTAACTTATATAACTTCCAACTCCATCTATTTTCTTCTTTTTTTTTTTTTTTTTGTAAATTAACGCCCTGCTTGATCATACTACAGCAGGGGTCTTCAACAGGGGGTTCGGGACCCCTAGGGGGTCCTCAGAGTTACTACAGGGGGTCCTCCAAATCTTTGAGTTTTATCTTCTTTTTTATATTAACCACTTGAACCCTAGTGTTCATATTCTGAGAACTTTAGCCGAAAATAGCAGATCTACAAGCTTGTTAGGGCTGACCTTCGATTACTTTTTTCATAATCGAAGCTTAATCGAAGCTTTCTTTCGAACTTCGAAGCTTCGACCCCCCCCCCCCCGGGGGGGGGGGGGGGGGGGGGAGCAAAAGTTTATCGGTTACATAAGTGATAACCATTAAGGAAATGTGTTTAAAAATGCGCGATTTACACAATTTTAAAAGGGAAAACACACCAGTTTTTTCCTCATAATAATGCTCCTTATTTTCATTAAATAGTACAACAATACAACGAGGAAGAAGAAGATACGAATGTTTTCTACATTAAAGAAAGGTGTTTTTGCAGGACAAGTAGGATTGACATAATCACATCACGTCAGTAATGTAACAAAGCGCGGCTGCAACAGCAAACACTGCAGCGCGACTCGAGCCCTATATAACAAACAGATTAACTCCCAAATCCCAAGGTGTTGTACACGCTAATGTAATAGTAGATTTTATAAATAATTGCACTGCACTGTGTCTGAATTAAAGTTCCACACTCATCAACCGAAAGCTGATGGTCAGGCTCAGACAACGTAGCCTACTCTATGCGGGCGACTATTGAGCTTGCAGCAGATCCGATATAAACTTCATCAACACCACGACAACGTAACCCTAGCAAGTTGGGTTTTAAGCTATTTTTTCCTCTTTAAAACGGGATCGACGCTGACGGGGTCCGTTTTGTAAAATCCAATTTTCGCTGTTTGTTTCCTTGCGTTGAGTTGTGTGTCTGTCAGCGAGTGGAAGACAGCAAACGCATGCATGGATCATGTTACACCGACAATGGTTTGATAACGAAATGTGTGACTGCATCGCATAGTTGCATTGGGTGATGTTACTCAGACATTGGTTTCACACATTTCGGTGCCAAACGAGAGGAGGAGGGGGTGACGCTATCACGCTAGTGGAGCGAGGCGCATGCAAGCTAAGGCACGCGGCCCCCCCAAAGGACAAACGGCCGCGGCCGATTATTCGAATTTATTTTTCAAATTCGAATACCGTGCCTTCGAACGAAGCTTCGAATATTCGAATTTTTTGGGTCAGCCCTAATTGTAGATCAGCTATTTTCGGCAAAGACGTTTGGCGTAGAGGGGGAAAAGAGCAGACCAAGTACAGAGTGAAATGTCAAGTTAAGTATTGACGGTTACTACAGTGTCAAACTAGAGCATCAAACGTAGCAGATCCACAAGCTCGAAACTTGCAAGCGCAAAACACAAACTTGTGGATCTGCTACTTGAACTGATATTTTTGAATTTGAATTCTGAAAAGTTTTGGACATAATTCCACCAGACAGAGACAATATCATAAGAACAACGCCTGTGGTGTGTACAGTATGTGTTCCAGGTTGACTTAACACTGTGCTGGCCTGCTGGATGTGTTCCAGGTTGACTTAACTGTGCTGGGTGTGTTCCCGGTTGACTTAACACTGTGCTGGGTGTGTTCCAGGTTGACTTAACACTGTGCTGGGTGTGTTCCAGGTTGACTTAACACTGTGCTGGGTGTGTTTTTCAGTATGACTTCACGACGTGTCAAGGTGTTCTGTTCTGCATGTGCATGAGCATGCTGTTCTGTGCCATCGCTCTGTCCATCGTCGTACCTTTTGGATACGTAAGTTATTATCCTCATCATTCACCTGGTTCACATGTGTTCAATATACTGGAGTAAATGCCCTCTACCATTATCCTAGAAATACAGACAATAACTAGTCCCTGTTTACTCCAGCAGGTCGTCCAGACTGTTTGAGATGGCTATGTGTCAGGCCAGCCAACCTTTTTCAAACTGAATCAACATACAGCCTAAGACAGAGCTCAAACTTTTTCTTGTCAAGGACCCCCAAATTGACACATATTAGCCCGCAGACCCCCATTTGAAAAGATATGCCAAAGTCCCATAAGAGAATATTTTTACCAGCAGTTTTAACAGACTAGAGACCCCAATTTATTATGTAAAATCAATGGTGATTTAACTCTGAGAATCAGGGTCTCTTTTGTTCCATTTGTATGCTCTCTGAGTTACAGACCCATAAGGGTCCATTTGGTTCCTAACTATCATTTAGCTGGGGACCACCCTGGAACTCCCTCAAGGACCCCTGGGGGTCCCCAGACCCCACTTTGAGAACCACTGGCCTAAGATACACTTAATTTGTCTGTGTACATGCAAGTGACATTTTAGCAGCTGATTTTGTGGGGGTTACTGGATGACAGTTACATGTATGTGACATTTAAGGACTTTAAACACCTGCCTAAAAAAGAAAAGAGACCAAGATTACGGCATCAAAGGTAATCAACAAACTAAACTATAAAAACTGGTCAAACATTGTCCAAATTGTCAAATAATATTTAAAAAAATATATATATAAATAGAATAGTGTGGCTATTTTCACAATATTTATCTATGGAACCGAGCCAAACTAAATGTAATGCCTCAATGCCAACATTCGAAGTGCTTGGCAGGGTGGGGAGTCCCGGTTCAAATAGGATAATTTTGGGGGGTCACAGCCTGTAAAGGTTGAGAACCACTGCCGTAGATGTACTGTATACTGAAATATATCAGGATGAGGTCATCGCTGTCTGTGTGGCCGTCAAAATACCATGTAACGACGACTCTAAATATAGAGCTGCCTTATATACAGTACCTGTACACTAACTAAGGTGTCTCTGAGTGGAAAAGGGATTAGCCTTTCGTAATCTTTAAGGTAATCTAGAAAAGTGCACATGGTCTCCTGTCCTGCTTAGCGCTGCTGCTCAGTAGGGCTGTCACAATTATTACATAATCGTCTAATCGTGATTATTTTACATAATCGCGATTATTTTTCATAATCGTCATAATCGTTTCCATGTTGAAAAATGTTCATATGTTTTAAAAAAAGTCAGAAATAGTGGAAATAGCAGATCTACAAGCTCACAACGCGTCGCATCGCGACGCGTTGTGAGCTTGTAGATCGGCTATTTCCACTATCAATGTTCTTTTTTTAAGCATAAAGTTGTCAAATATGTCAGTAATGTCTTTGTATATTTAGGTTAAGTGTCATATTTGCCATGTGCAACTTCAAAGCCTAAAAGCCATGACGAAAACACAATTAAATCGTTAATCGCAATTATTTGAGTGACAGTTAATCGGTATGTAAAATGTCATAATCGTGACAGACCTGCTGCTTAGTAATGCCTTTCCTCTTGTTTTCTTTTCTCAGGTCCCCTGGCTACATGCTATCTACGCTGTGATAGGAGCCATGCTCTTCACCCTGGTGAGAACAACCAAACACCTTGCAACACTTTAACCCAGGGGTCTTCAACAGGGGGTCCTCAGAGTTACTACAGGGGGTCCTCCAAATCTTCCAATCCTTTTGTATATTAACAACTTGAACCCTAGTGTCCATATTCTGAGAACTGTAGCCAAAAATAGCAGATCTACAAGCTCACAACGCCTCTGTGAGCTTGTAGATCGGCTATTTTCGGCAAAGAGGTTTGGTGTAGAGGGAAAAAGGAGCAGACTAAGTACGGAGTAAAAGGTCAAGTTTTTTTAGGTAATGTGCTGTCAAACGATGAAACTATATGGAAACTATGAAAAAAGGTTGTAGGGGTCCCTGCTTCATCTCTCTCTCAGATAAGGGGTCCCTGGCCTAAAAACGTTGAAGACCCCTGCTTTAAACCGTTTAGGGCACGGTCACACAATCTTTTGATTCTGTCCATACGGCGGATTATGCCAGCCTTTCAATGGGAACGGAGCGGTTGGCATTGAAAAGCATTGTCAGAATCCTCCACATAGGCAGAATAAATGAACCAAAGACATATCGTCGTTGTCGAGTGGAAACCTTGTATGTCCAAAACTGTTTGTTTTGTATTTATCATTTTAAAAAGGATTTAAACTGGGGCGCTCGCTGGCCTAGTGGTCAAGGCGCATACCACATACAAGGCTATGATGCCTGCTGGCGTCGCCGGTTCGATTCCCGATCCAGACGACCTTTGCCACATGTCATTCCCCATCTCTCTCCCCATTTCCTGTCAGCCTACTATCCTATCAAATAAAGGCAGAAAAAGCAAAAAAAAATATCTTAAAAAAGAAAAAAAAAAAGGATTTAAACTAGTGAAAACAGCCGATCTACAAGCACACAACGCCTCGGTGCGAGGCGTTGTGTGCTTGTAGATCTGCTGTTTTCACTATTTTTGTGCAACAGCCTTGTATGATGAAGCAGGGCTTTACTTTGCGAAAGAACGTACACATTTGAAACTTGGAGATACAAGGTTTCCACCCGACAACGACGATATGTTGCTATAAAATCGTCTCTGTCGGGTGGAAACCTCATATGTCCAAAACTGTTACTTTTCAGGATTCAAATTCAAAAATAACAAAAGTATCAGATCTACAAGCTGAGGTTTCTGCCTGACAACATGGCAATATTTATCAACAACTAAAATGACACAGAGGCCTTCCCAGCTTGAAAGGTATAGAACAACGTATAGTATAGCTGTAACAGTTCTTAATGGGTTAATACACATCAACCTTACCCTATAGAGCCCCCTAGAAATCCAAACCGAAATTAGCCGAGCTTGTTATTTCATTATGGATCGGTTGTTTTCTTGGTTAGCTTGTAGATCAGCTATTTCTGGATACTCTTCACGTTACAAACTGCTAAATTAAATGGTGTGTGAATTGTGTATTATCCACTTAAACCCAGTACATAGCCTACTTTGTTGTACATCAAATTGCGAAAATAGCAGATCTACAAAGGTCCAAGTATAATACTCTATTATGTCTCTGCAATATATTTCTTTAAGTATTGAAAAATGGAAATACTCAAATAAAGTATAAGTACTGTAGCTCAAAATTGTAGCACTTAAAGACGACTTCACCCATTTTCAACCTATCTTCATATAAATGGTCCTCACTAATGCTCATTAAGATACAGTACCATTTTTGTCTACCCAGTCTGTGTCTCAGAGGAGGGCTGTGGACAGTTCAGAAACCTGCCTAGCAGGCATCGATGGCAAATCCAAACTTTTTAGAAACGGCAGGATTTCTATTCCTGGAAAGTTAGCATGCTATAATACTGGAAGCCATTGTTCCTGCGTTAATTGAGTTTTTGCATCACCCACGGGTCCCACTGACCGCAGGTTTCTGAATTGTCCACAGCCCTCCTATGAGACAGATTTGTTTTACCATTTTATAATGAGCATTAGTGAGGACCATTTAGGATATAGGTTGAATAGGTTGAAATGGATGAAGTCGTTCTTTAAAGGACAACTCCGGACGGAACAACATACAGTAGGCTCATTTTCCTACTTACGGTATATTGATTGATTAAAATGGATTAGTATTCATTTTAAAATCCTACTTATTACCAGGATGGGCCTTGCCCCAGCCTATATCTCGGACCTACAACTGTCCCCCTACGTGCCGCCACGTACCCTGAGACCTTCCAACAAAGCACTCCTGGACATTCCAACAGGTCAATGAAATACTACTGGCCTCTGCTTTCAGAGCCCCTACCCTTTGGAATGCCCTGCCCCTGCATGGAGATCAGGCTCGCGTCTGTCCCCCGTTATAAATCCCTCCTCAAAACGTATTGCTATAGATTAGATTTTAATGCCCATTTCCCTTGACTCTAATCTATTTGCACTGGTCTTTCACCAGCATAAAAGTTAATGTACTCAGTTCTCTACATGTTTTTAGTTTTGCTGTTTCCTCTGTAAAGCACTTTGTAACCCTGTTTCGAAAGGTGCTACTGTACCTAAATAAAGTTTTATTTATTACATTTATTATTATCATCCCTAATGACTGTCCATGGGGTCTATTTAGCAGAATTGCCCTTGTCATCCAGTTTCCCGGCAGACCTCATAGCATAGAGTGGACCATATTGCTACTTAAGCAATTTGCTGCGGTCAAAAGTGATTTTCATTTCATGAATCGGTTATTAGTTGTCGTTGTATTGTACACACATCCATGCCTTGGTTGTCCCACACACGCCACCACAGTCTGGTAAATCATGTTTTGAGGTGAGCGTTCGGCATAACAGCCAATCAAAGTGTCTGTAAAGAACCGACACTTGACAAAAACAAGGAGCAGCATAACATCTGTTTAGCAGACTACGGCAGCTCATGTGGGACAACCAAGGTGTGGATGTGTGTGAGATGACAACTAATAACAGATTCATGAAAAAATAAATAACTTTTAACTGCAACAAATTGCTTAAGTAGCAATATGCTTATGGACTCTACACTATGCTATGCTATGAGGGGAGAGTGTTTTCTGCTGGTGTTTCAGTCTGAGTGTATCAAAGGTTGCTTTCGGAAATGCGCACCGGGTGTGTGCTCAGTGTAGTGAGTGCCTAAACCCAACCCTAATCCTAACCCTAACCTCAGTAAAACTATGCCTAAACCCAACCCTAACCCTAACCTCAGTAAAACTATGCCTAAAACTAACCCTAACCCTAACCCTAACCAGACCCGGTGCGCATTTCCGAACGCACCCTTTGATACACTCGGACTGAAACACCAGCAGAAAACACTCTCCCATGCTATGAGGGCTGCAGGGGAAACTGGACGACAGGGGCAATATTCTCCTAAATAGACCTCATGGACAATCATTTGGGATAAATAATACATACAACACTGGTTTACCTCATGGACAATCTTTTGGGATAAATAATACAGAAATACAACACTGGGGTTTACCATGGTTCTCTCCTCTCTCTCTCTCCTCTCCACTCCAGTTCCTAGCGTTCGACACACAGATGCTCATAGGGAACAAGCGCTACACGCTGAGTCCAGAGGAGTACGTCTACGCCACCCTGAACATCTACCTGGACATCATCTACCTCTTCAGTTTCATGCTGGCCATCTTCGGAGGAGGCCGCGACTGAAATGAAACCGCCGTCTGTCTTGTTTTGTGTCCACATGAACGCTAGCTAGGGCATTCACAAATAGTGATTTTTAGTATTCGAATTATTCAACCTCAAAGTATTCGAATAGTTGAATATTCGACAGGACTGGCCAAATTGTCAAATATTAAGTAAGCAAGAGGCAAACATTGTGAAAATAGCAGATCTACATGCTCACAACGCCTCACGTTGCGAGCGTTAAATGTAATACCTACAATTCCAAGTGCTTGTCAGGGTGGGGGTCCCCAGTTCAAATATGTTTATTTTCGGGGTCACGGCCTGAAAAGGTATGAGATGCCCTGGTATAGAGCATTAACAAATTCATCCACCAGGAGCATTGGCAACTCATTCTTATGACTTCCTATCTAGCCAAGCTTTATAAACTATATATTTTTTTAAAGAGAAAACAATAAAAAATAAAAATAATAAGCGAATATTCGACTTCGGTGAACAACATCGAATAGTGACTTTGATATTCAAATATTCGAATATTCTAATATTTGGTGAATGCCCTAACGCTAGCGTACCTGTTCTGATGGGGGCGAACATTTGGCGTAAATAGCCAATCACAACATTTGAGTTGGACTATTTACGCCAAAGACATTTTGGTGTAGAGAGGGAAATACTAACAGACCTAGTATAAAGCCCTGTGGGACCACAGTCAGCTATGGTTTAAAGTCATAATACTGTGTTATCAATTAAACAAATGTTATTTTTGATATAATAATCTTTCACTCGTATATTTTTTCACAATAACCATTCCACATTCCACATAAAGGGGTTTTCATGACATATTCTCATAATATCTTGTTGCGAGTGCCGGCCCCCGACACTTGTGGCAAAAGGACGCATGCACTGCAACTGTGTTTATTTATTTATTTATGTACAGTATTATGTGTTTTGAAGTTAAAACATTGGCTATACTGTTACTGACCACGCTGATGTTACTTTCCAAAATATCCTCTGCGCTAGGACATTAGTTTTAGCGCGACACTGTCGTAGTTTTGTTTCGAACTGGATTCTGGGAAATGCTGTTCTATCAGACCACGGAGAGACGCTCTGAGTCTAATGAGTAATGACAACAGAGCTACCATAGGGTGTTGCCAAATAGACCAAAAAATATATATATCTATCTTTAAACAGTGTGACTTTAAAGGAGCTATAGTCAACTTTTTCATTGTAGGGCCGACACTTTGTTTACATCCTAGTCTATAGACTAGAAAGTAAACAAAGTGTCAGTCTGACAATGGCCAACATGATTATTTTATCATTATTTTACGCTTTTTGTGGTCATTTTTTAATAGAAACACATATATGAAGCTTATTTTTTTATAAAATATTTTCGAAACATTATTTTAGCATCCGTTTTTTCAAGAAAAAGTTTACTATAGCTCCTTTAACTTACTGTATTTCTGTTCTAATAGTGTGTGTGAACCCCGCAGAGGGTCATGAGAGCTTTTGTTAAAAACGTCTCATATTCTGATATGCGTCCATAAGCGAACAAAATGAAGATAGCTAGACAGAATCTGCACTTTAAAACTCAACAGGCCCTGGGCACAGCCTGCTACGGCAGTTACACAAGATATGTTTATGACATTGTTTGCTTATCTTTTATATTTGTTTTCTATATATGTGATATTATGATAGATGACAAAACGTCTTGGTTAAACTACATAGCATATGGTGTAACACGCTTGGAGATTCTGTGGGAAGAGGTTGTGAAAGTGTTTTTGTTTGAAAACATCTTACTGTAGGCTGAGAAAATGTTCATTCATTATGGGAGACCTAATAGAAAAGAGTTCTATATTATGACTTTTGTGGCCTTTGGGATGTCAGAACCACAGCTTGAGAATTAAGAAAAAGGATATTTTTTTTAAATCGAAATAGCTTAAGTCTGACAAGGATAGTGGCTGGAATGGATGGGAATGTTTAGGTGTACAGCTGACAGAGAGAGAGATGTAATGTAGTTTTAAGTGCAGTTGCTGTCAATATGGAAAAAGTAACTTGACCAATAAAGAAATAATTTACAGCGGATGTGAATGGTCTGTATACAGTACTGTACTGTACCTGTATGGGTCCATAACCCCCTCAAGGAACCATTTTGCCACTCTATTTAAAGGATGACTTCGTCCATTTTCAACAATCTTATCAACAATCTTATCACTATCGCACATGATAATATATATTTTTTTTAATATTTTTCATGAGCTTTAGTGAGGAGCAATTATATGAAGATAGGCTGAAAATGGGTTGAAGTCATCCTTTAATAATAATACAAATAAAATAAAAACATTAGCACAAGAATTAAAACAAGACTTTTATTTAAAAAACAAACAAAAGGAAATTGACATATTCCAATTCAAAGAGAAAAACCAAGAAGGAAAGGAAAATCTTTTTCTTTTTTTCTTTCTTTTTTTCAATCAATCAATAAAAAACACAAGTTTTACAGACAATGTAGCAACTCTGGCACAGGAAGACAAAAGTAAGCCGAGTGGCTTTTTTTTTTGCAAAAAAATAAACCAAATATCAAAACCTCTCTCTCTCCAACTAACAAAACTGTACAAAATGAGTTGTATTATAAATAAAGGAAGCTGTTTAGAAGCAGTTAGTGAGACAATAAGCCAGTCTTAATATTCACAATGTCTCATATTTATAATTCACACAGGACACACTTGGGTTATCCTGTCCTCTTGAACAGTGATTATCTCAAGTATGTGGTGGGCCAGGGACCCCTGCTGGGCCGAGAGGGTATTGCAGGTGGGCCCTCCAATCATTTTGGAAGGCCCATGGTATTCTTTTTCCTTTGATTGATCTGACTGAATGATCGTTAAAATTAACTGTGTTGTGTGGTCAGCAGTGGTGTAAAGTAACTAAGAACATGTACTTAAGTACTGTACTTAAGTACAATTTTGAGGTATTTGTAGGCTACTTTAATTGAGTGTTTCCAATTTCCAATACGTTTACTTATACTCCACTACATCTCAAACAAAAATAGTGTACTTCTACTCCACTACATTTATTTGCAAGCTTTAGTTACTAGTTGCTTTGTAGATTTTGATTATTACTACAAAACATACATAAAAACTTCAGCCCTATAGATATTTCGGCCATTTGAAAATAGCCGATCTGCAATCTCTAAATGGGACATTCTGCAAAATGAGTAGGCCTACTTTTACTTTTGGTAGGCTACTTTAAGTACATTTTGATACCAATACTTTTGCACTTTCACTCAAGTAAATTCTGAATTCTGGACTATTTCTACATTGCAGTATTGATACGTTTACTCAAGTAAAACACCACTGGTGGTCAGCTGCTCTTGAACAACCAACCAGTAGAATTTATCCTCGATCACGTCCTATGTTTTCATGTTCATTTTAAAAGTTAAACCCTAAAGGATTTGTTCACCTGAAAAATGACTTATGAGGTATGACAAACAAATAAAACAGTTATATACTGTATATCGTCACTGTCGGGCAGAAACCTTGTATCTCCAAGTTTCAAATCTCTACGTTTATTTCACCAAGTAAAGCCCTGCTTCATCGTACAAGGCTGTCGCACAAAAGTAGTGAAAACAGCCGATCTACAAGCACACAACGCCTCGCGCCGCAAGGCGTTGTGTGCTTGTAGATCTGCTGTTTTCACTAGTTTAGTTCATTTTTAAAATGATAAATACAAAACGAACGGTCTTGGACATACAAGGTTTCCACCCGACAACGACAATATAAAATAAAATAAAAAGTTGAATGTAAAAACCCGACAATTAAGTTGTGGATACTCTCTTGTAATTGGAAATAAGAAGACATTGTGAAGATACAGAGAGGCTTTAGCGTCTAGCGCACTGTTTTTCTTTAGACCACCCCGTTTTAGCAGCAAAACATTTTGAAACTATGAAATAAGAATCATAATCATAACGACCGCCTTGGCTTTAAACACTAAAAGATGGACCAGAGCATATTGGTTTTTCACAGCTGGTTTGGACAAAAAAAATTAAAAAAAATATTAATAATAATTAAGTGCAAGGAAATGTATTGTTTCCAATATTTTGTCTACAGCAAACAACTGATAGAATTAATGATTATGTATAAAAATAACAATTATTATTATTATTATGAAACAACTTTGGATAGTTTTAAAATAATGCGAATGAACATTACTACAACCATGACTGCCTACGGTATAATGTCATGATATATCATATTTTGTAAAACAACATTTTAAATAAATAAAAACCGCAGTGTAACGTGTGGTCATTTCATAGTTTCAAAATCATTGTTTTTGGATTCGAAGTGATGGCTAAGACATGGAGTATCATTTCTTATTTTTGTGTTTCATGAACATAAAAACAATAATGATCCACGACACTTTCCTTCATGAGGTTGGTGTGAAACTGAAAACTTTGCAGGTTTGAGTGTAAAATCTGGACAGATTATTCATTATGAAAATATTATCAACAAACACAACACTTGGAAATAAACAAAAACAACAACAAGAAAAACAAAAATGGTAAGGAGCAAGTGTGTTCTATTTTCAACCACAACAATGACAACAACGACAACAAGAAAATAGATTGTATTTACAAGTTAATTATCATGGTTGACATCATCACAAGAAGTCTGATCACATCTTGCGTTCTGTTTTGAGTGACACCAGAAGTATAAGGCGCGCCACACACATTTGCGACAGCTATCGTGTCAGAAAGAGGGGGAGAGGGGGAGGTCCAATGCATTGTCAATGGAAGGTTGTTTGGTGTATTGTCGTTGCCGTGTCTAAGCTAGCCTAGCTAGCTTGAGACACGGCAACGACAAAAAACCAAACAACCTTGCATTGACAATGCATTAGTACGGCGCCCCCAGTGGCCATTCTCAGACGATTCACGCATATGTGTGAGTCCAGCCTAAAGAGATAAGACCGCGTTGGGTACTATTGTACACTAGTCAAATCCTCAGTTTTAATCTAACTCTGAAGAGTGTACAAATGGGACCAAATTGGACCCCTGCAACAGGTCCATTTGGTTCTGAGTTAAATTAATGCTAAGATTTGACCATTAATGTGTTGATTTCATCAGTTTATAATGAGTGTGTTTACAAGTACAGTGTGCCATTTTGATAGGATTTGATCAAATTGTATTATATGTATGTATTATTATACAGGTATTTTCAACATCAGGGTCTAATGATAAAACTAAAGACCCAAATTAAGAAGGATAGGCACTAGCATCACCTTGGAATACTGTGAGCATGATGTAAACACACTTAATAACAACCCTGAAAGAATTGCATTTTCCCCTGACTTCAGGGATCGGTCGTTTTCAAAAGGCTGCTGCTTCAGAAAGACATCAGTGGTTCTCTAAGTTCTTTAACCCACTTGAGGGGGTTCCGGGGGATCCCCGACCCAGCCACATGATTGATAGTTAGGAACCGAGTGGACCCTTACAGGCTAGTAACTCTAAGAGTGTACAATTGGAACCAAATGGACCCATTAGGTTCCATGGCCCTAATGCATAACAAACTGGAGGGGGGGTCCTGGAAATAAATAAAAGAAGTTTGAGAACCACTGTTTTTAGGATTGTTGGATGTGTGTGTGTGTGTGTGTGTGTGTGTGTGTGTGTGTGTGTGTGTGTGTGTGTGTCCGGATTAGCTCAGAGAGACAGATTGGCTTTACAGTTGGATGGCTCTACATCGTCTTTGGTTACAACACAGTCATTTAATCACAGTGAACATGAAGCGCGTGAAGACAAAAAAATCTAATACAATTTAAAACACTCCAAAGACGCCCGATCGATTAGCGGACATGACAAAACAACTCAGCAATAATTAGGCGTTTTCACTCAAATACAAGTTAAAGGGGAACGAAACGTTTATAGGACAATTTTGTACAGGGTATAAAAACTAACGGGTAAAGGATAACATGACAGGTTGACTGTGGTGTACAGTACTACACAGCTGCAGCTAATACAATTAATAATGTTAGATTTTGGTTTGCCAATGAATGTGCGAGCATTGACAGTATAGTATTGTTGATGCTTGCACATTATTGGCACACATAAATCTAAACACACACACGTTATTTATTTTATTTTCTACAGCTGCATTGCTTACGTCTAAGGCCAGCAGCATCTGCCATGTTCTTTACCTTCTGTAGTTTTTACCTGTACAGGAAAACTACAAAATCAGCCATGCCTTGGACTGCATTCCCCTTTAACTGAAGAGAAGGTAGTAGTCAAGGCCTACATAAAGTTATGGCTGACTTGACTGGAACTACAAATCCCACATTCACAACTGAGTGTCAACCCTATGAGATGCCAAGCGCGGTTCCTCCTCCACACTCAAAATTAAGGCTTAGATAGAAATAGTTATTTTTTATTTTTGCAGATTTGGGGATTAAAATAGCAAATTCATTCAAACTTGCTGTCTCACTAAAGGCTGTATATGGGTACGGTCACAACGGA
Source organism: Nannobrachium achirus (assembly GCF_963921795.1). Classification (NCBI taxonomy): domain Eukaryota; kingdom Metazoa; phylum Chordata; class Actinopteri; order Myctophiformes; family Myctophidae; genus Nannobrachium; species Nannobrachium achirus. The sequence goes on from NC_137815.1 coordinate 28,604,296, forward strand.
TTTTGATTCTGCAGATGATTTTCAATGGGAACAACTTGCGTTTTTTTTTTATCCGCAAATTGCAACCAACCACTCTGTTCCCACTGAAAAGCATTGGCAGAATCAAAGTTCGTAGTGACCGTACCCTAAAGTCATATTTAATGGCACTTTCATGGTCTAGTGAGCAGTTAATTGTAAAAAACGTTTATTTTTTTTCTCCCTTTAGTAACTACAGCTTTTGATGTGTCTAAAGATGAGATATTAGGACGTACATGTATGTGATGGTATAACATTGACCTCCTATGATTTACCTTTAACTGATGATGATGCCCATTATGTATGAAACCTCTTTGAGCAAGAAAACCTGATATTAAATCATTTTGAACTTTCAGATCAGAGACGAAAGAAAGACCTATGAGACATAGATTACTGAGCCTAGATGATCAAAGGTAATGTAAGTGATATTTCATGGGGAAAAGTTCTCTATTCTGATAGTAATCATTGCTATAGAGTGTTTGTTCAGTAACACAAAGGCAAATGCCAGGGCAGGAAGGCCAACAAATAAAACAAGATTTTAGTCCATTGAAACAATGTGTTGAATTTAAGGGTTAGACATGATAACCTAATCTGCAGTGAAATAGATAAATGATGGTATTTACAATCTGATCTATGCTCAGCCCTGCACCAAAAGTCACTGGATTGGTTTAAAGATGGGGACTCGGGAGTTAAGATTTCAGAATCTCAACAAAAGACAATGGTGTCTACATGACAAGAAAGAGACACCGGTGTCTACTGTCTACATATTGACAAGAAAGAGACAGATGAGAAAGTGGTACTACAGTCAGCTGGGGCATAGAGGTCACTGTAGCCTCAGGGCATGCCATTTTTTTAGGGGCACAAGGCCAAACTGAGGGGCAACGGCGTCCATGGCCTTCGTGGCCTCCATGAAATTCCTGCCCTGGCGCTATTTAACATTATTTTAAGATTTTTAACACAAAATATCACTTACTGCACCTTAGATGCTTCCGATCAGCAAGGAGTTCAACACGCAGGCGCTGTTAGACAGATGACCATGACAGACGACAAAGACAGTGTTCCGAAACACAAACTCACGTGAAGAAGACATAACAATTAAGTGCGAAGAAGGCACGACTACACAGCACAACCTAAAAATAAAGATCCCACAAAACTCGAGCAAAGGAAAAAAAGCAAAAAATCTACTCTCTAGGAAAAGCTACCTTTTGCCGCACCTATAATCTAATCTAATCTACTTTGAAAACAACAAGTTCATAAAAAAACACAAAATAAGGCCATAAGAGTTCTAAGATTTTTCAAGTGAAAAGACAAAAAAATAAAAGAACACAATCACAACTTACGTTCTCTAACAAAGTACTAAAAATCACTGACAGAAAAAGTCTTAAAAATCCAGGAGACAACAGCAGCAGTGAAAAAAGGGCTTAAAGGAGCTCCACTTTCCCCCTAAAACAAATTATCCATAGGGACTTCCCCCCTCATTGCTTACTTGCTAATTTTTATCTAGTAATGAATTGTAAATGTTTCTTTTGTACAACATCTCATCATAATAAGCATCCCGCTGGTCTGAACAAATGTCCACTTGACATGTTCATACTTTGTACAAAAGCTTATGGATTTTGTCTCTGTTGGGTGGAAACCTCATTATGTCCTAAACGCTTACTTTTCAGGATAAAAAATGATGTAGTCTCGCTTAGCCAGACTGTTGACTCCCGCGATTTGCAAATGCTCCCGTCATACAGTCTGAGGCAACGGGAGTCTTATGATGAGTATGGGATAAAGCGGATGTGACGCACCTGCTCCCTTGGTGCAGTAGTGATAACATGTCCTACTGGAAGCGTCTTCTTTCAGTGTCTTCTTTCAATATTTTTTGGGGCGTTATTTCTGCTGTTGTGGGTGTTACTTCCATGATGTTTTCAAATGTGTTCTTAAACTATACGCGCATGACGAGAATATGCCGCTCAAATGACTCTGTCTGTGTGTGTTTCTGTCATGTTTCCAATGGCAATACAGTTCATTATAATGACTGTCTGTGCTAGTGTGCTTCTGTTATGTGTCCAATGGGACTACAGTTCCGTGCAGCAGTGACTACCTCCGATACACGCCGTTCGGCTTCGGGAGCTGTCGTTCCAGACTCTATATAGCACCGGAGATTGTGGAATAGTTGTCTGGCTAAGCGAGACTAATAATTCTGCGATAGCAACAAGTAACAGATCTACAAGCTCGAAATGCTGGATCTGCTACTTGATGCTGTTGTGTGACGCTGTCGTACGATCAAGTAAGGCGTTAATTTGCGAAAAAGTTCAGAATACGTAGATAAGAGGTTTCTGCCCGACAGCGACGATTAGCTACCTGAAGACCGAGCACACCAACGCCGCTTAAAACCACTTCTTATGGATACTGACAGGACTATGATGTAACGGTTCATCCAACTAATCGATTTAATCGATTTCATATATTTAAAAAGAAAAATCAACCCCTTATTTTGGGCATGCCATTTTAGGGCAAAAAGATTAAAGAAATTATGAAATCTCTTTTCATTAATATACTGTATAGTATATATGTATATATATATATATTTGGGGGCCAAATATGTATAGTATATTAATGTGTATGTCTTTGATATGACTATGTGTGAGGAGTCGGACCACTGCTCTAAATAAAGGACCTACATTGAATGTTGGTCATTAATCGCAGCATCAGATCTTGATCCTCAGCACCAATATGTAATTTTACTAAAACAATTTAAAACCGTTTTAACGCTCTCAAATATTACCACTCATTACTGAGCTGGATCTACTGTACGTCCCTTTCTGAAATCCTCAGCTTTTTCCATGCTATATAAACTACAATCTCTTAAATTATTTTTTAGAAGTACAGTGAATATTTAGGCCTATATAGAAATAATTATGATTGTCCTTTTCTTAGCCCATAAAAAAATTACCTTTATATAATGGTTAAAAGAATCTCTCTCAAGTGATTTTTAATGAACCGATTTTAGGATTGTCTACGAAACGAATAGGACTTGAGGCTATGGTCCACACTCCACACAGAAAAATAAAGGAACAATTTTGTTTCCAAAAACTTTTAATTTCAGGGTTCTATTTGAATGGTTAATTAATCGATTTTAGGATTGTCTACAAAACGAATGGGACTTGAGGCTATGGTCCACACTCCACACAGAAAAATAAAGGAACAATTTTGTTTCCAAAAACGTTTAATGTCAGGGTTCTATTTGAATGGTTCTATAAAGAACCCATAACCACTTAAACCCTATACCATACCGGGGTCTCCCAGGGGTCTAAACTTGGTCCGCTCCATTTTCCCCTCACAACACGTGATAACATGATGCGTTGTGACTCACACTTGTGAGGCCTCAAATAACCATCACTTTTGACAAAAAATCGAGGAACCAAACGAGGAACATTTTTAAGAACCATTTTAAAAACATATTTTTTGTGTCTGCGTACTGTATGTGTATATAAATTATTAAGAAGTAGCTTTAAGCGGTCGGTCTGTCAGGTCTTTAAATCTGTACAAATTGCTGTCCCTACCACTGTAAATAGAATGTCAAAAAACAGACATCAGGAAAAATAAAAATTAAAGTTTGCATATTTTACAAAAAAGAAAATTAAAAGACACATTGTGTTATAACTCTCTATCCTTTGAATCACTCTGAAACTTTCCAGAATGCCGTTTCTTTTTAAAATAAGATTTCTTTCGGTTGTTATATTACGTGCACACAAAAATAATGCTCTGTCTCCTTTCTTTTTACTCATTTATATTTTTTTGTTTTGTTTTCTCATTTCTTTTTTCCTGTTATCAAAATAGATCAAAGCTTCTCTGCAGAGGGAAGGTTTTTTTTCCCACCTTATTTGGTTGATGGACTCTTGACAAAGAGAGCAGAAAAAGAAGTCCCGTGAAGAAGTGAAAGAGTTTCCTTTTAGTCATCCATGTTGACGTCTTGGTGCTGCTCCAAGGGTGGTGGACGGCGGTGAGAAGAACCCTCTTTGGTTCAATGCATCATGATGAGCCCTCAGCCCTCAGTCATCACCACGGCCTGCAAGAGACAAGCACAATCACACTCAGAGGCGGCCTGCATGGGGGGCTAGCGGGGCACTCGCCCAGGGCGCCACTTTGAGGGGGCGCATGAAAAAAAAAAAAAAAAAAAGAAAATTGCACGGCCGTTAATCCTGACTTTCCTCTACAAAACACAGACCTCTATCAGCCAGGATATAGGAACTCTATAGTCTTGTCTCACTGTGCGTGACTGTGAAAGAACCATTTCTCCTGACCAGCCCAAGGTAAGACTAATGCCTCGTACACACTACAGATATATAGTTGAACGTTTAGCTTGGTAATTCAATGTTATCTCTATGGAAACCAGCTTCCATGCTCGAAAAAAAGCTTGGAAATGAAAAGTTTGCTTTTTTTTCACTAGTCCTCAATTTTATAGCAGCTTTTTTTAGCGTTCACACTGCAACATAGCTTGCTTTGTTTTGCTCAACCAATCAGAGCACAGTATGGTCTGAGTAGGCGGGGATTCAGCCCCCCGAATCAACTTGTTGGCCACAGACACGGAGCTGCAGAAATTGCGACATAAATATTTTAACTTTTTTGAAATAACGGCTGTATATGTAATATTAATGATGATTTGGCATATATGTGGACTGTAATGAAAGGATATACAACCAAAAAGTCGTGAAAACCCCGTGTCCTCCCGTGAGCGAGTATTCCTACCGTAGGACGGTGTTACAACCACCCGGTGGTTACCACCGTCTCCTACGTTTGGAATAATAGCCTCCCTCCAGAGGTTGAGGAGAGGAGACCGGTACTGGGGGGAGCGTTGTGTGTGTGTGTGTGTGCGTGAGTGAGAGAGAGAGAGAGAGAGAGAGCGAAAGAGAGAGAGACGCGTTGAGTACATTCCAATCAATTAGCAATCCTTTTGTTCTCAACTCCCCACAGCTGAGACCAGATACGGCTGGGGCAGCTTTCACTTTAGTTTCTGCAGAAGCGACGCTGTTCGTTTGCTCATTGCTCGTGGTCGTATCGAAAATGATACACGACAACGCCGAAGGGAACTCATATAACTCGGTGGCGTTCCCCACTGCTGTCCCTTCTTGCATTGGATGTTTATTTTGCGGCGCTCTGGCCGTGGTCTGTGTCATCTGCCCAGGGACATGAGCCGTTGTGCAGGGAGAGGCTATTTGAACGCGCGCTGTGTGTGTGTGTGTGTGTGTGTGTGTGTGTGTGTGTGTGTGTCCCAGCCTACGTACAGGCAACGGTACCGACCAAAACGGCTTGTTAAGTTATTTAACAGCTTGTTTGAATGTTCTATTCTTATTTTTTAACCAGAAAAAGATTATGTAGTAACTTATTTCCCATCTAGAGAGGCTATTTTATATTATAGGTTTCCGAATGCAAAACAACCTGTTTTCTCTCATCGAAAGCAGGCTGACTGGCATAGAGTTGAGTGACAGGTACCTTGGACACGCTCATTTGCATAAAAATAAAGCTGCATGGTTTTGACCAAGCTGCCTGGTTGTTTAGCTCGCTTATTTTTATAACTATATATCTGTAGTGTGTACACGGCTTAAGACAGTCAGATCATGCTTTTATAAACCCTATTATATTAAGCCCAAAATGGTTCTGCCGCCGTGTAGAACCGAACCGCTTTTAACTTAAATTCATAATTTTTTTTGTATTAAAAAAACAAACAAAAAAAAAAAAAAACGATTTTTTCGGCCGCGCAATACTACCTCGCCTAGGGCGCAATATAGGTACCAACCGCCACTGATCACACTCATTTGTAAAGACACATTTCCAGATTAGGGATGGGACCAGGGGCGTGAATTGGGTATGGCAGGGGTATGCAGCTGCCATACCCTGGGTCCAGGGGGGAAAATAAAAGTTACTTTTAAATATAAATCCATGAATGTCTCTTTGTCTATCTGCGCTGGTTATTATGTTGTTAAATTACAGTAAAATAACAACAAATGCTAAATTTAACATAATGGTCACTTTAACAAGGTATTATAATTATATTCTCCACACTTGTATTCTCCCCAGCTTGACAAAATGGTATATTACCAGGTTCCACAGGTCAGCTTCACAGGTGTAATGCATTATTGTTAATTGTGGCACATTTACTAACATGCCAAGTTAATCTGCACTTGAACAACCGTTCCATGCTGCCATATCCAGCCCAAGAAACCGTAGAAACCTGTGTAAAAAACTGACAAGTCTTTTTTTTTTTCAGACATTGTGAAAATAGCCGATCTACATGCTCACAACGCCTCGCAGCGCGAGGCGTTGAGAGCATGTAGATCTGCTATTTTCACAATAGAACCGTGTTATCCAAAATGTAATGCCTATTTTCCATGAGGACTCCCATCTTTGCCATACCCTAGCTTTTGCTGAACTGACGCCACTGGATGGGACGATATGAACATTTCATATCACGATTATTGTGACCAAAGAAATCGCGATTTACAATATTATCGCGATAATCAAAGTATCCCCAACATCCATTATCCTGGGGCGGAACATTTGCCAAAAAATAGCAGATCTACAAGCTCACAACATGACAGATAGGCCTACGTGAAAAGTCCACTCTACCAATGGGTGCCCATGGCCTAATAATGGCTATCAAACTGCAGGTCCTTGACAATACAAAGTCATCCAGAGAGCACAGGGTGTCCCTGCCAAAATTACAAATTATTTATTAGTGTCTGAAATATCACTTGTCTTGCTGGTGGAAATCTGCTGTGTCATATTTCTAAAATATGCTCCAAGATGAAAGGAAATAACACCTTCTTCACTTGCTCAATGAAGTAACACACTTTTTTTTATCGGAAAGGCAAATTCTGGGTCAAAGAACCTTCTTCAGGCATCATGGAAGCTGTCCCAAAGAAAAACGTGAAACAGTCAGGAAGAGAAGAGACACACTACTGTACCAACCGAAGCGTACCTTAGCTTAACTTGGTGTGCTGGCAGGGTGAGTAGTTAGCGTGTTCTGTACCTTATATAGCTTCACTTGGTGTGCTGGTAGGGTGAGTAGTTAGTGTGTTCTGTACAGGGCCAGATTAACCCTGTGTGGTGCCCCAGGGCGACCAAGTTCAAGTGCCCCCCACGCCAGGTCGGCCACGGTCTCGCGGGCCAAGGCCGCCTCATTCACGGCTGCGGCGCCGGTGGCTACGCCGCTGGTGGAATCGCATCTTGCTTTATGCCGCGCTTTTTTCTGCTGTTTTTTGTCTTTTTGCACAACCGCTTAACTGTTTTCTCCTTCCCATGTTGAATTGTTGTTTTCACTGAAATGCCGCCAAAATAGCTGGGCATTGTGGGCACAGGTCAGGATACAGGAAGCGTGGGAGCACCCATTTGGGAGGGGAGGGGCACATGCAGGTGACAGGTCATGTCAGTGAATGAATGGATGAATCATGTGAATGCACAGACTCAGTGTGGGAATGATTGAGAACTAGGCTACTTTTCTTTACATTATGGAGGCCTACACACATATATAAAACATACTATAAATATATACATTGTAGGCCTACCACAACCTGTAGAGTATTTTGTTTTCACCACATGATGAAGAATGACTTTTTCCCCCCTTAAAATGGACACAACATGTTTGAACAATATGCTTTAAATATGCCACAAGACCCTGGACCCAAACCAAGCCATTTTCATCTTCTAAGTGTTCCCCCAGCAGCCAAAACAACCCCATTCTGCCACATTTTAAATAGACATTGTTTTAGCCCACAAGCTAATCCAGGCTAACTGAGAAATTATATCACAGATTCATAAAAAATGGAGCAAATGCTCTAATTCCAAGGTCGAGTTGCTGTCTAACCCTTGCCAACATGACCATGACAACTTTGGCGTTTTTAATCCACTGATTGATTTTATATGATTTTTATATGGGGCCTCAGTGAGGTCAAAGAGCTAAGCAGCAGACCATATCACCATTATAAATATATGAACCATTTCTCAAATGATCTCATCACAACCTCAAGTTCTTATCTAAGCCTTTCCAACTGGTAAATGTAAACTTTGGTGTGTTTGATTAAGATTTATTTCTGTGAAGCCTCCTCCTCCTGCTAATGTATAGGCTATGGGGCTCCACATACAGCTAAGCCAGTGGCAGATACATTATGCAAGCTTAATAAATAAAACAAGTACCTGATGCTCCCCTGATCCATTTCGAGTTGTTATTTAACCCTCAGCTTAAAAAAAAAAAAAATCTTAATTTTTTTTTTTTTTTTTTTCCAAAAATTTTTTTGTGCCCCATTGGCATGTGTGCCCCAGGGCACATGCCCTACGAGGCCTATGGTTAATCCGGCCCTGGTTCTGTACCTTATATAGCAGGGTTCCCCAATAGGCGGCCCGCGGGGGGCTACCTGTCTGGCCCACACCAACCCCAGTAATATTGGTGGTATAAGAGCAGCAACAACACTAGTATAATATCGTCGTTGTCGGGTGGAAATCTCGTATCTCCAAATTTGTACGTTCTTTCGCAAATCATACAAGGCCGTCGCACAAAAGTAGTGAAAACAGCAGACCTACATGCACACAACGCCTCGCGGTGTGAGGTGTTGTGTGCTTGTAGATCGGCTGTTTTCACTAGTTTAAATATTTTTTTAAATGATAAATGCAAAACAAACGGTTTTGGACATACAAGATTTTCACCCGACAACGACGATATCTGAACTGTCGCTGGCCTAGACATAATTCGGCCCTTGGGGAAAACTAATTGGGGAACCCTGTTATATAGCTTCACTTGGTGTGCTGGTAGGGTGAGTAGTTAGTGTGTTCTGTACCTTATATAGCTTCACTTGGTGTGCTGGTAGGGTGAGTAGTTAAGCCTGTATCATAGTCGGGTCCGCGGTGGAAGGCTTTACACCGCGGTGTAGTCTTTTCGAGTCTTTTTGAGTCATGAAACTACAACGTTACATCATTCCTCACGGTGGAGAGCTTTCCACCGTGAGTCCCAACACATCTCTCTGTTTTTACTATCAGACAGGCAGTCTCTACACCCCGTTCACTGATTGGTCAAATCTAGACTAGTCAGTCACGGTGAATAGGACTCCACCGTGGCGTACTATGATGGCCTGCACTTATTTTCTGACTTGAGTTGGAAAGCTTTCCACCTCAAATTTGCGGTGGATAGGTCTCCACCGTACACTCTGATACGGGCTTTAGTTTGTTCTGTACCTTAGCTTCACGGCCGGCTTTACACTGCCACTGAAATCTAGCCTGAATCAGATCTGAGTCACTTCAAAAGTGGAATCCGATTTTTTTTAAATAGTCTAAATCCAAACATGTCACATTCAGGTCACATGAAATCCGATTTTGAAAAACCACATCCAGAGGTAGTTTCAAATCCGATCCATATCGGATCTGAGGACATCTGACTCAGTCTGAAAGCAGCAACCACATCCACCCCATAGAGTTATATGCAGGTCACATTCAAGTCACATCAAACTGGCCAAGCGTCACTTGCTGCGCGAGCAGTGCGACCTGAGCACGGCTGTAAATTACATCATTACAGAGCGCGAGTATTTACTATTTGATTACAGTGCACTGAGCACATGAGAAAAACAAAAGAGAAGAGAGAAAACACGTGAGCTAAACAGTGAAAACGAGAGAGAAGAACGAAACACAAGAGTCAAGAAAAGAAGAGAGAAAAACAATATTAACGTGTGTTTACTATGGTCTATTATGTCGTATTTCCTGAACATAATCAGAACGTAATCAACCAGCGTCGACGTAGTGACGTAACGTCATGACGCCTACGTCGTTACCACGGTAACCAAAGCCTACATGTCGCTGCAGGGCAGCTTTGGGCTAACGCTGTCTGAACGCACAGATCAGATCTGTGTCACTTGCAAATGCTGTGTGAAAACTCTGGCCAAAAGATCAGATTTGACATCAAATCGGATTTGGGCTGGATTTGACTGCAGTGTAAAGCCGGCCTTAGTGTGCTGGTAGGGTGAGTAGTTAGTGTGTTCTGTACCTTATATAGCTTCACTTGGTGTGCTGGTACAGTGAGTAGTTAGTGTGTTCTGTACCTTATATAGCTTCACTTGGTGTGCTGGTAGGGTGAGTAGTTAGTGTGTTCTGCAGGGCTCTCCATAGCAACCTGTTGCTGTTGACCTCCATTCTCCTGGAAATGAAAAAGTGAATATGAGAAGTGAATAGCCTAATGTGCAACTTTGATGATACAAAAAAAAAAAAAAAAAAAAATCAAACCTTGGTTCGAAGTGAAGCGGTGAATTTTTATTCTATGTGTTCTAGAGCTATAAACTCTGTGTTCTAGATCTATACATTCTGTGTTCTAGATCTATACTTTCTATGTGCTTTAGTTCTATATTTTTATGAATTCTGAATGAATGAATGATTTTGTCTGGAGGGCCAAATTGGCATGTGAAACTTGTCCAATCCTCAATTGGTCAAGCATGCACGGGACATGTACGGGACAGACAAAATAGACCAATCAGATGGACGGGACATGTACGGGACAGACAAAGCCACACCTTGGAAGCGGCTTTCACCGCTTCAAAAAAAGGAAAAAAAAGGATGGGGGCCTGCTACGCACTTTTGAAGGCTCAAATATTTTATTCACAGCTGCAATTCGACCTTGCGGTCTTTTTCAAGTTCATCACATACCACACAAGGTGTTATAATATTTTCTTTGGACAACTTTGATAATTTAATAATAATAATAATCAAACAATAATATTATTATTAGCAGCTTGGTTGAATGATAGTCAATCACAACAATCATCAGTTTGTAATTCATCAAAAGCAGACCGCTGCTATAACGATAACAGACTGACACAGACAACGCACCTGAGTACACCAATTAGTGAATCAATGGGCGTTGCTTGGCCCATTAACGGCGGTGGTTACAGCAGCCACTCACCTCTACGGTGACACTGGATTGAGGCACTGGGGTGTACTGCTGGATGTAGGTCCCTTGCATAGTTGTGTTGGCAGGCATGTACTGTGGAGAAGAATACCAAGCTATTATTAACTCTGCTTAATATTAAATGTGAAGCAAATCCATGACGCAGGTCTTCATGTTGGCCATGTAAGAACAAAGTTGAAGAGACCATTCTGTAACACTCCTTGAAATGACGTGTGTTTGTGTGTGTGAGCGTGCGTGCGTGAGTGCGTGCGCGTGTATCATTGGTACTGACCGTGCCCGTGCTGCCCAGCGACAGGTGGCTGAGCTGCTGGGCCAGAGGACCCATCATGGAGGTGGGCTGGATGGACATGGCATGTTCCATGGTGGGGGTCAGAACTGTGCCCTGTGTGGCACACCACACACACACACACACACACACACACACACACACACGCACGCAAACACGCACACACACACAAAGAAATAATAATTTAAGCCTTAAACTGGTTTATCTTTTAATCAGCTTGCACCAAACCTTAAAACTAGTTTTCATTAATCAGGTTTAGTTTTAAACCATCCTTTTAATCTTGGTTTGAATTTTCACTGTAAACCTATACTGTTAATCCTGTTGCACCACTACTTTAAACTTTGATTTAAACATCAATAAGGGATTAATTTTAAACTTGCTGCAGAGGTGGTTTAAATGCAAACATGCCATTGACATGAATGGGGGTCCCCCTCCTCCTTTGAGGGAAGCCTCACAACAAGCCCTGCAGGCTTGCAACTGTAAACTGCGGACAGCGTTTCACAGCTGAAAACAAACATCTCATCATATTGTTGTCTTTAATACATCCTTGTAGTACTGTACATCGGCTATTTTAAATTAGCGAACATTTAAATATTTACAGGGACATAATACAGACATTTGTCATGGAAGCTTGTGGACTTCCCAAGCAACATGGAGACGTTTTAATTTTCGAAATCGCTTCATAACTGACTCAAATGTGAATGTGATCAAAACTGGTGTCTTTTCTTGCTTCGATAGATAGCCGCGCATCGCATCGCCGCGCCGCGCCGCATCGCACTATAGCGTCACCGTCGTATGACGGAGCGTTATATATATTTTTTTGTTTTTGTTTTGTTTTGGCTGCAGGCACTCTTCTTAACATAGGCCTGCCCACATTCTCCTAGAAGTGAATAAAAGAGTAACGCTAATGATATTAGGCTCAAGAGAATAGCATATTCCAGTTTGTTTACAAAATCCAAGATGGGGGACATTTAATCCATGAATTAATCACAGTTTATGGTTTTAATCACAGGTTAAGGGTATAATCACAGATTTATTAAGCAATGCTTAAATTTAAGTGGTGCAACGCACCTCGATTTAAAATAAAACCTAGATCAACAAACCCTTGATTAACCCTAAACTAAGATTTATTTAATCCCTCTTGGTGCAAGCCGCCCTTAGAATGACAAAAAAGGTAAAACATTTTTTAAAAGCATTAAAGGACAACTTTAGTTTTTTACAACAATGTTTCATATTTTAGATTGTAATTAACACCTTCTAAGCCAAGGGGAGCCCCTTAATGTTAAAACCGTACTATATCGCACATCCCCCCAGGGACTCTCAGCCACGTCGCACATTCCCGGACTTTGTCTTTAAAACCGGAATAAAAGCTTTTGATCCGAAAATCGGCGATCGTCTAACCTTCCCTAGTCACCACTCGTGCACTGATGGCTCATGCAGACCGTGCATGAAGCAGAGGTGACGTCAGCGCCTCTCCTTCTCCAAGGCACCTTCCACCCATCCGTTTACTGTCTACACACTCGAGCTCCTCCTGCAGCCATGCTTGGGGCTATGCTAGCGAAACTTTTCAGGTCTGTTCTTCAGTCACACATGGACTATTTGCGGGGACATTTACGTGAAAGGATCGCGCACGCGAAACGCACGGGGACATCGACGATCGGCCAAAACCCCCATTCTATCCCAACGGAGATCGAGAAAATCATGGTGAGTTACTGGCCTGGGGGGAAAAAAAAAAGAAAAAACAGCGGCGCTGTTCAAGATGGAGGGGCTGCGGGGTCATGTTTATAAACATAATATTATGTCTCAGATCACAATACAATAATAGAAATTTCACGGCTAATCTACCAACCCCCATTCTATTTCGGACTGCAACGTGTTAAAGAATATAAAAGATGAGTGTTAAAATTATTTCATTTACTTCTTTCTATTGTTTTAGAGATTCTTATTTCAGTGGTTGGGGCCATGCGTACAAGTGGCTAAATATGTCATTTTACACAGAATAAGCCCATTCCCAAGATAAAACGCAATCTTTCATGGTTGGATGTGACTTATGGCAGCTAGAAGTGTTACTGTAAATAGCAATAAAGAAACTGCTGGCTTACTGTGTCTAAAAATACATATTTAGCCACTTGTACGCATGCCCCCATGCGTACGCATGCCCCACATTTTAGCATGGTAAACGCGATAAAACAATAGAACGAAGCAAATGAAAACATTTTAACACTCACTTTTTCTTTTCTCTAATTACCATCTTAAATATGAACCCTTGTTGTAAAAACCAAAGTTGTCCTTTAAGCACTTCAGCTCTGTACCTTACACAGTCATTTCACTGTGCAAGGAAAAGTGGATATAGCAGATTTGCGAGCTCACAATTAGCGCCACGATATGAGCCGGTGTGAGCTTATAGATCTGCTATGCTTTACTTTTTTATTTCCTCCTATAATGACGCGCATCCAGCTTGTGTTAGATCAGAAGTACAGTATGAGGACAGTAAAGTAGGTTTCTATCAATCTGTCAGTCAAAACCTTTTTTTTTGTCTTTTTACTAATAAAGTTGATTATTTTTCTTTCTTTTCTCCTTCTGCCATGTGAAGCGTCTTTGGGTACTTAACTCTTTCTCAGCCTGATCACACTTTTACACAATTATAGCTAAGGTGTTCTCAGCCTGATCACACTTTTACACAATTATAGCTAAGGTGTTCCCAGCCAGAACACACTTTTACACACTTTTTCTAAATAGGTGAAATAAATGATATTAAATGATCGAAAAAAAACAATCGGTAGCCCTTCTCTGTCTCACCACCGGTCTAACCAATTGCATGATTCTTCTCTATACATGAACCGGAAGTGCTTTTGATTGCTTCCGGGGCAGATTAGCCTTTTCCCATAGACTTACAGTATAGACCAGTGCTACTCAACCCGCGGCCCACGGGCCGCATGCGGCCCGCGCCGCCTGTCTGTGCGGCCCGTCATGGCAATACCAATAAAAATATGATTTTTCTAAGCCTGTCAAAGTTAACGCGCAACGCAAAATGCGGTGATGTTTGAGCCTCGGTGGACTCCGTAGTCAGGAAGCGATTGCAGTCAATGCACAGAACACAGCCTGAACACAGTAGTGCGGAGATGCTGGCGGCTACACTAGATCTATTGTACAACGAGACGGTCAGACAGACAAATCTGCGGAGATTTTGCAGCAGACAACCACAGTCGGGCTCACTGGAGTGGAGACGCATGACGGTCATGCGATATGAACGCTTGCGACCGTCATGTTTTAGGCTAGTGAAGACGTAGTCCTTGTCTGTGCTTGTCTCTGCCTCCGCGGCTCCGCCAGTCAGCACCGACATACAGTGCACACACATTCCAACAGATCGTAGCAGCCAGGGAACTATGCTTGTACCCCAAATGGGGAAGTTTTCTCATGCCAATAACGCTCCTTTTCATTAATAGGACGGATTTAAAATAGACGTTTATACTTATTATTCAATGATCACTCAAACCCCAGCATCCCTATTCTTGGGGGACATGCACCAAAAATAGCCGATCTACAAGCTCACCACAAGATGCATTGTGAGCTTGTAGATCGGCTATTTTTGGTTAAGAGTTGTTGTTTTATGGAAAAATAACTCAAGTAAAGTTCAACTCAGTACTTGTAAAACAGTTTGATGCTTTGAGCTTTGTAATTTAAACACAACTAACTGCTCATTGAAGGAGATTGACCAAAACTAGCCGATCTACAAGCTCCAATGCATCTTGTGGTGAGCTTGTAGATCGGCTATTTTTGGTGAATGTCCCCCAAGAATAGGGATGCTGGGGTTTGAGTGATTGAATAATAAGTATAAACGTCTATTTATTTTAAATCCGTCCTATTAATGAAAAGGAGCGTTATTGGCATGAGAAAACATACCTTTACATTGGCAAAGTTCACTAGCCTTGCATACCCAGAAACAGGGGCGGTTACAAAACGATTGAACCAGTTCTGTTACTTTTTACTTCACATTTTGTGAATAAAGCCTAATTTGATCAAATTCATTCCTTGAGGTTTGGCCTGGCTTATATAGATGGAAATGTGGCTGTTTTCTGTGTGTTTACTTAATTATTAAGCTTGTCATGAAGCATGTTACAAAATCATTGTAAACGTCCAAAATAGGACCGTAATTTTTAGGTTGCGGCCCTTTGGACTCTTGGTATTTTGCTGAGTGGCCCCTGAGCCTTCCTAAGTTGAGTAGCCCTGGTATAGACGTTAGCGTTAGCATAGCCGTTGTCCTAGCGGCTAGGCTAATGAAAAATTTTCCATGGATTGTACACACGGAGATGATCACATGCACCCACATAGATGTGCACGGATCGTGCACGTGAAACGCACGGGTGGAAAGACGACTCGGCCAAAATCCCCACTATATGCCAATGCAGATCCAGATAGTTATGGTGAGTTTATGACCGTGGGATCGAAAAAAATAAGGAAAAAATGGCGTCCAAGAAGGAGGGGGGGAGGGCTGATGTTTATAAACATAATATCAGATCATAATCCAATATTAGAAATTTCCGGCTAGTCCACAGAGAAGCCCATTCTGACCAGGCTAGTCCACAGACAAGCCCATTCTGACCAGGCTGAGTACCAGTTTCTACTCCAAACTGGTAAAAGAAAACAAAGTCTAGTACCTTTACCTCTCCCTGACCTTTCTATTGTAAATACCATTCATTTCGCATTGTGATTTACATTATTTTTAAGGATATCTTCCACATACTTAGTACTGTGTTCTATCTGTCTATCATTCAATGTTAAAAAGAGGACCCCAATTGAAACAATCCATAGTCTTTTTTTGGGTCTTTCCTTTTAGTTGACCTTGTACCTTGTAGTGAACTGTACGATGAAACTGTACCTTTTCCTATGCAAACTTCTAATAAGGTTTTCAATCAATCAATCAATCAAGAAAAGCACTATATAAATTCAAGATGTTATTATTTATTAGGAGGACTCACCGCTGGCTGCATGAGGTATGACTGGTGGTGCATCCAGGACGGATTGTGTACCTGCAAATCAAATGTTCAGTTACACATCAGTTTAAAGTTATACCATGTAACTTTCTTTATAAAACAAATCTTAGAATTGTCCTAACTGTTAAATCGTTAAAGTTTTAGAACCCCCACTCCATTAATTTCAGCTTCGAAAGCCTTCTCTTTATATGTTTTCTATGAGCCGTGAGGGGGGGAGAATTTCGCGGCAAAATGACGTCATCTGCATCATCTGTATACGTTGTGTATACGTTGGCCAATCATATCGCGGATCATAAACACATGGTACACTACCGGCCAATCACAGGCGTATCTGCCGTATTTTCAGGAAGTAGCTTCCCTCAGCTACAGTGAGTGAAGTACTGAAGTACTAGCCTGATTCCAGACTCAGCTCACGCTTTAGTCTGAAACTGTGCTCCATTCTGAGCGATTTACGGGGGACTTTTTTGCGAGCGTGCACGCGCGTGTCCGCGCGCGAGTGATCGCGACGCACGGTGATCGAGACGCACGGTGGACGCGACGCACCGTCGGGGAGTGTGTGTGTGATTGTGTGTGTGTCTCTGTCTGTGCCAGTGACTGCTTCCACACAGAACTGCGACCAGAAACTTGTAATCAACATTAAACAGCTTGGTGAAATCAGTGCGCTCGTGCGTGTGTGTGTGTGTGCCTTCCTCTGTGTGTGTGAACTTCGTTTGAATCGTTTCAACTGCTGCGCGGATTGGATATTCGTTAGACCCACCCCACCCCCACCCCCACCCCGCGCGCTCATTGGACAGCCGAAAATAAAAACCGATTCATGTACTAAGCTCCAGACCAGAGAAAGAGTCCACTCTGAGAGTGGGCGGGGTCTCTGGTCTGGAAGCAGGCTACTGAAGTACTTCACTCACTCAACTTTTCCAAGTACTGAAGTACCATGGTGAAGGATCTGAAGGATTCTTAACCTCTTAATCCCCAAATCCTGGCCAGAAAATTACGTTCTACCATGGTTTTACCCCTCCACGGATTCGTATCGTCGCGGTGGTTTGCGGCGCCGCTCCGGTGGTCCGCGGTGGTGGTCCACGACGACTCCGGGCGAAAAACGGCCGAAAAAAGCAATACCGCTACTGACCACTAGTTTAGCAACTTACACAGTATAGCTTTAACCACTTCAACCCTATTTTATACTTAGTACTTATGAAATACATTTGATAAATCTTTTCAGACATTTCAGACATTTTCCAAAGTTTTAACAACACAAATGTTCCCTGATCCCTGGCACAACATTTCAATGGGTACTAAATGCACAGTCCAGTGTAACACCTCTCACTCTCCAAACTGCATATCGTGACTTCTTGGGACAAATGTGACCAAACGCCAAACGTTTGACTGGAACCAGACTCAGGACCATTCAAGTTAATGTCCTGATAGGGATAGAACCATAATAGTGCATTCAAACCTGAATAGATATATTTGTTTCTAGTCGCTTCAATAGCTTTACTTTGGTCAGCGTTGGAAAGAAATGATGTCACGTCAGAATCCACATCAGAACACCCGGAAAAACGGGAGTCCCAAAACCAAGCGAGCGAAGATACCGAAGCGATCGTTCACATCGTTCGCACCGCCCCGTTCGGATCCTTCGCGCCACGCCCGGTCGCAAGTAAGAATGCGTTGGTTGGTTGTAACAGTTCCAGTAACCTGTTACAGGGTTCCCACACATTTTTACCAATTTATTTCCAAAACTTTTCCAGAATATTTAACCCAATTTCCAGGACTATATAACAATAATTCAGCTCAATAACGAGTCACTTACTCCTATGCGCAGTGCCCTAAGACAGGTAGTGTATGACAGTGGTTCTCAACCTTTTCAGGCCGTGACCCCCAAAATCATATTTGAACTGGGGACCCCGGCACCCTGGCGAGCACTAAGAGTTGAGGAATTTTGTATAACACGGTTATATTGTGAAAATAGCAGATCTAGATGTTGCGAGGCGTTGTGAGCATGTAGATCTGCTATTTTCACAATTTCTGCCTCTAACATTTGACAATTTAGTAAATGTTTAATTTGTCATTTCAGAGGTATTACCAACTAAAGACAATGCATAGCTATTTTTTCCAGGACCTTCCAGGACCCTTGATCAATTCCAAAACTTTTCCAGTACTAGAAAAATATTTTTCTAATTTCAAAATATTTCCAGGAATTTCATGACTGTGGGAACCCTGCTGGTAGGATGAGACAGTAGAAGTACTGTACATTGTATCTAACCTGGTAGGATGAGACAGTAGAAGTACTGTACATTGTATCTAACCTGGTAGGATGAGACAGGAGAATGATGCATGTAGGGAGACAGGGAGGCCTGGGCGATCATTCTGTTGGGAGCCAAACTGTAGTGTGACGAATAGAAGCTGTGGAACACACAACATGGGAACAGTACCATGAAGGTTAGATTATTTCACGGACAAGACATGCTATTACAATATATGTCAGGATCTGAGGGAGTGTGCTGTAAGTAGGCAAACATGAACTCCTGCAAGGAAAGGAAATATTAAGGATTTTCTTTTCTTTTTCTTTTTCTTTATTTTTACTTATTACAGACATTTTTTTGTAAACATTTTTTAAGTAAATGTTATGGTAAAATACAACTTTTGTTTGTGGAAAAGTGAAAGCTCTTTATTCTGATAACAATCATTGCTATAGAGTTTGTTCAGTAATGGTCCGTCTCTCCAGCTCTTTAGTAAACCGAAAATCTATTTTCTGGTCAAGATACAATTATATATATCCACAAGTTTCCGCAGGAGTTTACTGGAGACTATCGGGACCAAACTTCCGGGTTTAACAGCAGACATACAAGCTCACGTCGCGTCGCAGATGCAACCCGTTGTGAGCTTGTAAATCGGCGCCGGAAGCTCGGTACAGACGTCTGCGCAATGCACTATGGGGCGTTGGAAACTCGTGGATATATTTTCAATTAGGACGGAGAACATCACACCATAGCAATGATTAAGACTTATATAAAAAATATATACATTTACACAGCCTTTAAATGTTGAAGAATCAACTCAATATAACAAACACATACTTTTTGAATAACGTCGACTCATCATAAAGGACAAACATTTGTTGTATAGTGTTCTTATTAATTGTATTTCAGCGGTTCTCTCAGAGACCACTAGAGTGCAGCCCTTCCCTGTTGTTTGGGCTGCCTGTTGGCCTGTTTAGTGTCAGTGTGTGATGTCACTCACCCGTTCTGTAAGGCCGTGGGATCATAGGCCAGGGTCATGCCTCCCTGCATATGGGAAAACAACACGCAACCAATCAATTCCACTGGTATGAGTAGGCCTATGTCCCATTATTTATTTTCAGTTATAATAGTGAAAATAGCCGATCTGCAAACGTGTCGCATCGCAACACGTTGTGAGCTTGTGGATCTGCTATTTGTGTGACATTCTTGTGTGCCCCAGAATCAAGGAACTTATGTGTGAAGGAAGGGGCATCCACGTCATTTTATCTACCCAGCATTTCCAGCTGGCAGATTGGTCACACTGGGTGGCAAAGTTCCATGAATCTATGGAATGCATTGTAGTCGATGAGAGCCAGGTGGACCAGCTTATGAACAAACATCACTGCCACACTGTATTTCTGAACGACTGCGACCTTTGGAAAATAAAAGTGCTGTTATCGCCAGACTGTCCATCATCATTGCCAGCAGGGGCGTCATTTGGGGCACCAGGGGCTGGTAATTGCCACTCCTTAGTGTTCACATTTAACCTCAAGTTCAGTTATTTTTTGCATAACGTCGTTGTCGGGTGGAAACCTTGTATCTCCAAGTTTCAAATGTGTACGTTCTTTCGCAAAGTAAAGCCCTGCTTCATCATACAAGGCCGTCACACAAAAGTAGTGAAAACAGCAGATCTACAAGCACACAACGCCTCGTGGTGCGAGGCGTTGTGTGCTTGTAGATCAGCTGTTTTCACTAGTTTAAATCATTTTTAAAATGATAAATACAAAACATGCGGTTTTGGACATACAAGGTTTTCATGGGACAACGACGATAGGCTCATTATCCCCCAACTGTTGTTTTTGCAGATTAATCTGATTTCATCGCAATCGATGCCTGTCCATCTACATGTGACACGTGTTATAATTTAGACAATTTTAGGCATCCCTATTTTGGGAATGACATTTTCAAACATTTTCTCTTTTCGCCCCAAACAAATAGCGACGCGCTGAGAGCTTGAAGATCCACTATCTCCACTATTTTAGAAATGGGGCAATGGTAACTTATTTTTTGCCACCTTTCTATTTCTTTTTGAACTTACACCTCTGATTGCCAGCCTAATAACCAAATATCGTAGTGTGCACACATACAAATTAAAAATAAAATTGTGATCACAAAAGAACCTGTGATATGTCTTCTATTATATTCCTGAACCGATTATATGATGACAATGGTTGCAATCGTTCAGAAATAGTTTGTTGGGTGTTCGGGTGGAGCAGTGGTGAAGTGCCTGCCCACTGCATCTGGCTTTTTGTGGAGAGTCTATGCACGAAAACATTTGGCCCGTGTTCAGGGGAGGAGGGTGATAACTGTCACTGTACGTATTCCTACGGGCTGGGGGCTGTGGTACCTGTTAGGGCATTCACCAAATATTCGAATATTCGAATATCAAAGTCACTATTCAACATTGTTCACCGAAGTCGAATATTCGCTTATTCTTTTTATTTTTTTATTGTTTTCTCTTTAAAAAATATATAGTTTATAGGGCTGGGATGCGATTAAAAATTTTAATCTAATTAATTACAGGCTCTGTGATTAATTAATCGCAATTAATCGCATTTTAATCGCACATTGATATTTGACCTAAGAAGCTTTTTTTTTTTTTTTCAAGTAAAACACATTTTGTTGTACGAGTGAATCAACGAGTGAGTTTTTTAAATCTAAATTTCGCATCCACTGGGTCAAGCAAAGCGCTCTGACCGGCTACTTCTCCCTTTGCGTTTGTTGTCTCTTCTTGGTTGGTGCATCGCTATGATCGGTATGCCCAAAACTGAAGGTTCTGTGGTGCAAAAACTAAGTGTGATTAAAATGCGTTAATTTTTTAATCGCGTTAATTTTCTGTAATTAATTAATCGCAATTAATCAGTTAAAGTCCCAGCCTTAATAGTTTATAAAGCTTGGCTAGATAGGAAGTCATAATAATTAGTTGTCAATACCCCTGGTGGATGAATTTGTTAATGCTCTATACCAAGGGTCCTCAAACATTTTTAGACCGTGACCCCCAAAATAAACATATTTGAACTGGGGACCCCCACCCTGACAAGCACTTGGAATTGTAGGTATTACATTTAATGTGACTCGGTTCCACAGATAAATATTGTGAAAATAGCAGATCTACATGCTCACAGCGCCTCGCAACGCGAGGCGTGTGTTAGTTAGCATGTAGATCTCATGTAGAGCTTCTAATGTAGATTTTCCTTTATAAAATGATAGGTCAAATATGCGCTTGCAGAAAAAAAGAAAGTCGATGCAGAGTGGTGATAGTCACTTTGAAAAACCAGAATGAGTGCAGCTGCTAGTTGTAAAAAGCTTCTTCATAAATAGCCTATTATATTTAACGAAGGCGGAATGCACTTGCCTGTCGGGCAAGCTGAAAGCAAACTTTCTATCTACTTGCCACAAGCAGTTGGGCAACCGTTAGTGTCAACCCGTCACTGGTAGGTGAGTCACACTCAGGAATGTGTGTGGGGAGGAATTCATTGGCATAACAACTAAATTGGGGAGAAAACGTGGTGGGGAAGAGAAAATAAATTGTGTTTGACTCTCCGAGACGGGGGGGAGACATAGACAACCTCCTACTGAGGAGGGAAGTATGGTAGATCTATTTTCTCAAAACTATGGCACCAATGGGACTAAATGAAGAATTTGACATTAGGCCTTTCCTATAAGTGAAGTTGAGTTATTGTTTATTCTGTATTTTATGTTTATTTGATGATGTGTTCAAGTCAGGCCTCGAGTAGTTTATTGAAATTTCGTAATTTTGATAAAATGTATCTCTTTTATAGGATTTTGGGAGATCTTTATAAAAGAAATAGAAAAATATGGAACCTTAATCATGTGTACCGATTTGTAAATAATCATGTATATTTTTAGAAAATCATGTGTATTCAAAAAATGTATCACGTAACAAAATAATCAAGTCACTTTTTGAATCATTTTTTAGATTACATTTCTGAATCATGTCTATAATCATGTATCACTGAAATTCGCTCCAGCTCACCAGGTGGGGCTAATAATTACCATTGTTGAATTTGTATATAAAGACAATGATTTCCTGTTTTCCGGTTTATACTGAAGAAGACCGTAACAGGTCGAAACGTCTATTTTTGCTGCTTGATAATAAAAAGAAAGGTTTGGAGCGACCAGAAAGTGAGTGCGAGCTACCTTCTTTGTTCCTAGTATTACTGCGTTGGCAGTTTTAGCTCGGCACCGAAGATGAGGATGTGCGTTAGACTCTCATTGACTCTCATCGAACTTCTCGGTTCCAGTTTGCCACCCATGTGCAACAACGGAGAATGCCCGGCATTGAGCACTTCCATTCCTTCCATCCAGAATAGGGAAGCAGGAGGTTAAAGCTTACCAAGGTTAAAGCTTACCGTGTCTCCGTCCCTGAGCCAGGGTCTGCCGTTGTGGAGGTACTTCCCCTGGTTCTGTCTCTTCTTCTGGCCTCCGTCTGCAAACTTACATAGTAAGGGCTCTGGTGGCACTGTGAAGGAAAACACAACAATAATGAATAATACATTAATAATCATAATAATAGTGATGCTGCACTGTCAGTTTCAGGGCCCACAGATGGTGGCTCAGTAAAATCTACAACAGCAGTATCTTCCAACCTGGTGGGCCATGAGGGTATTGCCAAAACTAAGATTTTTTATGATATTATAACATTGATATCTCTACAACAGGGTTCCCCAATTAGTTTTCCCCAAGGGCCGAATTATGTCTATGGTACCAAGTCGAGGGCCACAAGATTGCAGTGGGCGGCGGTGGCGTTCCCACTACTCCAGCGACAGTTTTCGTCGTTGTCGGGTGAAAATCTTGTATGTCCAAAACCGTTCGTTTTGATTTTATCATTTTAAAAATGATTTAAACTCGTGAAAACAGCCGATCTACAAGCACACAACGCCTCGCACCGCGAGCCGTTGTGTGCTTGTAGATCTGCTGTTTTCACTACTTTTGTGCGACGGCTTTGTATGATTTGCAAAAGAACCTACAAATTTGGAGATACGAGATTTCCACCCGACAAAGACGATATACTAGTGTTGTTGCTGCTCTTATACCACCATTATTACTGGGGTTGGTGTGGGCCAGACAGTAGCCCCCCGCGGGCCGCCTATTGGGGAACCCTGCTATACAACAATGAATGTAACAAAAGAAAAAGAAAAAACACACAAAAAGAAAAGAAAAATGTTTTCATGCCAATAACCAACCAACCAACCAACCAACCAACCAACCAACCAACCAACAAATAAGAAGTTGTATATAATGTTAATTCCATTGAGCAAGGACAACAATCCTTGCTCAAGCCAGGACAACAATCGAATGATTGATCATTAAAACAAACATGCTCTGAAAATGCATGCGGCCGCAAACGCTTTTTGGAGATTGGGAAGTGGGCCCTGGATCAGCAGAGGTTGGGAACTGACGTACTAACATCTAAAAAATCACACCCGTGTGAACTGAGTGGTGGTCGTGGAGGCTGCGCAACAGCAAAACAAATATATATATATATATATATATATATATATATATATATATACACTGTGCCTGGCCTGAACAACAGCGCCCCTCCCTTAACATGTGTGGTCACAAAAGGTACTGTAGGCTACATACAGACACGCATACAGACAGACAGACATACCCACACACACGGCCACGTATAGGAGTGTTGTGACCACCACTCAAAAAACACTTTGTTAAAAAGAGAAGAAGAACATTTGTGGTGTGTCTCACCCGGCACCCCCGGTGGCGTCTTGATGAATTTACCGTTGAAATGCTGAATAATGGCCTCACACTTCTCTGTGGATTCCATTCTGAAACACATTCCACATCAACATCACTCCCTTTTCAATGACAGCATGAAACACATAGCAATAGTAATAACATCATAGAATAGACTTTAGGGCCGTCCTCCACCCAAGAAATGATTAGTCGACATTGCCATGTCCAGTGTAAAATTAGTTTTTCTAAGAACTGAACATTCTAATGTTGATTTCACAACCGCTACTGGCAATTGAAGGTTATAGAGTTATAGAATTAAAGAGTCATGTCTATAATTCAGAAGAGATATGCATGGGGGGGGGACGCGTTGCGCTGCGACGCAACGCGGTGTGAGCTTATAGATCGGCTATTTTCAGAGTAGCCGATCTGAACACCTGAGTGCCTGCAAATGTCAAACGACTTGTCTTTTAGTTCTACTGGATCTCCTATCCACTAGTCCCTCTTTAATATTTTAGTCTAGTTTTTATTTGTTGATGAAATTGTCAATATATTTAGTCTTAGTTTTAGTCATAGCTTATTTTTCATGTCGTTTTCGTCAGTTTTCGTCATAATTTTAGTCAACGAAATCAACACTACTACAACCATATCGTCTCTGTCAAGTGGAAACCTCATATGTCCAAGACCAAAACTGTTACAAGACCAACACTTTTTTAGGATAAAAAAAAAAAAAAAACATGTCGCTTCGCGCCACGTTTGGAGCATGTAGATCGGCTACTTTTGATACATTCGTGTGACGCTGTGTAGTATGATCAAGTATAGAGCATTAACCCGTTTAGGCCTAGAATTATTGAATGCTTTAGCTATAGAAAAATAG
The DNA here is from genome assembly GCF_963921795.1 of Nannobrachium achirus. Lineage (NCBI taxonomy): Eukaryota > Metazoa > Chordata > Actinopteri > Myctophiformes > Myctophidae > Nannobrachium > Nannobrachium achirus. Next base: position 28,629,389 of record NC_137815.1, read on the forward strand.
CAGATATACAAGCTTGTAGATCTGCTATTTTTGAAAAAGTTGTGAAAATGTGTGCAAATCTTTGAATATATGTATTTTTAAAGTGAAGGTTTGTAACTCAAATTTTGCTTCTGAGGGGTCCCTGGAAATAAATATTTTGAGATGCGGGTCCGTGGCCAAATAAATATCATTTTGGGGGTCCTTCACATGAAAAGGTTTGAGAACCACTGACATAGTAGTCTCTCAAGAACAGACTAACTGAGCTCCAGTTAAGTGAAAAGGACCTTTTCTTTGACGATGGCTGGCCAGATTGCTGACATAGAAACATAGGTTTTTCAAAAAACCTTAGGATTCAAAAGACACCATAGAATCGGATCAAAATTCAGATTTTCACAATGTTTCAAAAATAGCAGATCTATACATATATATATACATATATACAAACTCACAGCGCGGCACCGAGTGCCGCGCTGCGAGCTTGTATATCTGCTATTTTTCAATAGTTAAAGCATAAAATAATGATACACAAACAGTTCAACAACAACGGTATGACTCTATGTACACAGAACCAACAGGCTCTGGTGGGTATACCTGGCGAAGCCCACGCCGCGGCTGGTGCCGTTGGCGTCGCGGAGGATACGCGTGGAGATGACCTGACCGAAGGACTTCAGCATGGTCTCCAGCTCCTGCTCGTCCATGGACACTGGCAGGTTGGAGATGTACAGGTTGGTGGGGTCCTGCTCCTGTTGCTGTACAAACAATATGAAGAAATAGAATAATAAATAAATATACAAACAAACAACATGGATAAATGGAATAATACATTATCGTCGTTGTCGGGTGGAAACCTTGTATGTCCAAAATGATGTATGAAAGTATGACCCTTTTTTTTTTTTTTTTTAAGATTTATATACTATAGCTGATCTACAAGTGCTTGTAGATCTGCTATTTTCACTACTTTTGTCCGACACTTTTGTATGATGAAGTACAGCTTTATTTACGAAAAAAAAAAAACATACACATTTGAAACTTGGAGTTAGGAGGTTTCTGCACGACAGTGATGATATACAAACAAGAAATATGACTAAATATAATAATAAATAAATATACAGGTTGGTGAGGTCCTACTCCTGTTGCTGCACAAACAATAAGAAGAAGTATTATGTATTATTGCTGAGGTGGAGCGCAGCTACCAGTCAGTACTTACCACACCCAAGCCGTGCCACTCATTCCCAGGATCGAACACTCATTATTAATATTTATAATTATGCATATCAACTTATAACAAAGACACTTCATAAGGTTATCATGTAATACTTCATGAACCTTGTGATAAGTTGTTACTGTAGGCATAATTATAAACATGTGTAACGAGTGTTATGGAGTGCATTATAATGCACTATGAATGCACTAACCGTTATAATGCATTATAGACTCGACCTTACTATACAGCAGGGTTCCCCAATTAGTTTTCCCCAAGGGCCGAATTATGTCTAGGGTACCAAGCCGAGGGCCACAACATTGCAGGGGGCGACGGTGGCGTTCCTGCTACTCCAGCGACTGTGACAGTTCAGATATCATCGTTGTCGGGTGAAAATCTTGTAAGTCCAAAACCATTCGTTTTGCATTTATCATTTTAAAAATGATTTAAACTAGTGAAAACAGTCAATCTACAAGCACACAACGCCTCGGACCGTGCTTGTAGATCTGCTGTTTTCACTACTTTTGTGCGACGGCCTTGTATGATTTGCGAAAGAACATACAAATTTGGGGATACGAGATTTCCACCCGACAACGACGATATACTAGTGTTGTTGCTGCTCTTATACCACCATTATTACTGGGGTTGGTGGGGGCCAGACAGTAGCCCCCTGCGGGCCGCAAATGGCCCGCGGGCTGCCTATTGGGGAACCCTGCTATACAGTGTGTATGTATTTTCTGTTTACTAAACAGCTGGAGAAACAGGGCCTGTTACTGAACACTTTATGGCACGTTAGGCACAGGTGCCAACACCGGCGAGGGTGATCTTTTTTTAATTAGTCAGTTAAATTAAGTCCCTTCCTATCTGCAAATTAAATTCTGCACATAATGTTACATTCATCAAACTCCTAACGTAGCCTGGCGAGGGTGTCTGGGAGATAGGTGGGTTATGGCTCCGAGTCTGATGTTCATTATGTCCTGATTGTGAAATAAAATATTTCTAAAAAAGAAAAAGAAAATAAATAAAGGTGGTATATGGACAATTAAAATCTGTATAAAATATTACATTTTGATGTGGTGTCATAATTGCTTTATGGCAATGATTACTATCAGTATATAGAGCTATTTCACACATACTGTAATGTAACAGACCTTACAGCACCTTTTAGAACGGGTACACATTATTGTGTATCATTATTTAACGCTTTAACTATTGAAAAATAGCAGATCTGCAAGCTCGCGCTGCAAGCTTGTAGATCTGCTATTTTTGAAAAATCATGAAAATTTGAATTTTGACCCGATTCTATAAGTGTTTTTTGAATCCTTCAAAGGTTTTTTGAAAAACCAATGTTTCTATGTCAGCAATCTGGCCAGCCATCGTCAAAGAAAAGGTCCTTTTCACTTAAATGGAGCTCAGTTAGTCTGTTCTTGAGAGACTACTATGTCAGTGGTTCTCAAACCTTTTCATGTGAAGGACCCCCAAAATGATATGTATTTGGCCACGGACCCCCATCTCAAAATATTCAGTTCCAGGGACCACCCAGAAGCAAAATTTTAGTTACAAATGTTTGCTTTGAAAATACATATATTCAAAGATTTGCACACATTTTCACAAGTTTTTCAAAAATAGCAGATCTACAAGCTCGCAGCGCGGCACTCGGTGCTTGTATCTGCTATTTTTCACTGGTTAAAGCATTCAATAATTCTAGGCCTAAATGGGTTAAAAAAGCACATCACGAAACAAACGTTTCACATGTTTCCCACGTAGACCAGAAATAAACGATCTACAAAAGCTCCGTAAGCATCGGATATTTCCCTGTCATTTCTAGAGCTGCTTCTCATTCCACAACAACCCTTTTTTACTTCACTTTGCCAAGGTCAACCAACACCAGGATGTACCTTCTGATCTATTTATTTATTTTTGAAATAACGTTGACGAGGCACATGCGTTATATATTATGTTCAGGCTGCGTGACGCAGTGTTCACATGAAAACATACAGTCAAATATGTGTGGAGGATATTTTGAATATACACGTAGCAGTACAACAGTGAAAACATACAGTAAAATATGCATGGAGATATTGAACATACACACAGGGGTCGTCCCCATGTTGGCTTGTGGTGGACATTTTGGTCAAAATGCATTTTTTTGCCACAGACATACAAAATGAGCGGACAATAATATTACCAGAAACACATAAAGGGCTAGCCCCAGAGGCGATTTTAGGTATAAGCGACATAAGCGACCGCTTAGAGCGCCATCCAGAAGGGGCGCCGCCGAAATGGGGATTTCTTTTTTTAATAAAATTTTAAAAAATCCATTTCGGCGCCCCCTCTATTGATACCCAGTATGACTATGTGGGTCAAAATAAAAATGTTTTTATAAAAATAAAATGTGTTTGTTACTGCGTGACTGTGTCTCAGCAGCGTCTGCTACCTGCCTGGGCTGGGGGACCGGGACACTGGGACTCACTCGGCCGCGGCAGGGCTCTCAGACATAGAGTATGTATTCACACCGCGGCCATCTTTCATCACATGACCACGTCGGGTAGTAAGCAGCCAATCAGAAGCTCAAAACAGCATTTTGGGTATGGTCATGTGATCAAAGATGGCTGCGGTGTAAATAAAATCTATACTGTGTTGTTGTGCTGCTCGAAGCTGCTGAAACAAATTAAGTCTATTCATGGGTTGCATTTGTAGTCCTACACCAGCCATGTTGAAGACCAACACAGGTGTCCTGATTGGCATAGAACATTAGTTCTATGCCAATCAGACAAATTGAAAAAACTGTGTTGGTCCTCAATATGGCCGTTTACGACTACAAATGCAACCCATGAATATTGGCAATGGCAAACTTGCCCTATCATTCACGGATATAATATTGCCAACGAGGATGGCTGCTTTTTCTCTCCCACCACTACCCCCTTCCTGGAACTGCTGGGCGAGCCTCTAGTTTCCTGGACTCACAACAGGGATTTATTTAGATTTTGTTGTTCATTAATATTAGTATATACATTGCCTGAAGCTGAAGCATGAAGCATCGACAGTGGGTAAGTAAGATCATGTTTCCAGCAGGCTGGCTGGCTTGCAGGGCCGGATCTAGGCATAGGCAAGGGGGGGCAATGCCCCTCTAAATGCCCTGTCTGCCCCACCAAACATGATGGCATGCAAAAATCTAAAATGTCAAAAATATTAAACTATTTGAAATGTTATGCTACAACTAGGTAGATGGATAGATAAACTCATAAGATATTAGAGAGAGAGAGAGAGAGATATGTGTAAGACCTGTTGTTTGTATTGCGTGATATGTCTAAGTGCGCCAACATGCTTAGTTTTCTGGTGTTTTAGGGGGTGACTCCCCTATCATTTCTTCCTGCCCCACCTAGTGCTGAAGGCTAGATCCGGCCCTGCTGGCTTGACATTTTGAGGGTGAACCGATTACTTATATTTCTGACCCTTCTCTTGCATTATATTGTTGAACAGTTTATGAGCCACCCGACCCAAAACCGGCAAAAATCACCCCAAAACCCGAACAAATGTAATCATATTGTTGAACAGTTAATGAGCCACCCAAACCGACCCAAAACCGGCAAAAATCAAAAAGCAAAAAGAGGAGCACATTCGAGAGAGCTCGCATAGAGCGCTGATTAGGCTCGCGACGGGCCTGGCTAGCCCTGAATGACTATAACAGGTCTGGAACTCTGAGAGTGTACAAATGGAACCAAATGGACCCCAGAGTTATGGTGGTAATTGCAAATAAAACATTTTGAGAACTACTAGTACTAGTGGACTCCTAATGTGCCATAGTGTCGTAGTAAAGTGTCATATGTGTCATATACTGTCCATCTGAAGAAAAGACGAGACTTGATGTTCAGTAATTGGGTCTTATGGTCAAAATAAGAACATTATAATGGTGTTTAAAAGAGAAAAACACATTTAGCACACACGTAGCAGTGTGACAGTGAAAGCATACAGTAAAGTATGTGTAGAGATGGTGAATATACGTTGCAACAGAGCCGTCTGAGTCAGCCAGATAAAAGGAGGAATGTGGTCCCCTGAGTTCACACAAAACAATGGTGGAATGTGTACTTCAGTAAAGTTTTGAGGTGTTTTACTTTACTTGAGAAATGCTTCGATAATTTATACTACGTTTTGCGATTGTTACTCTGAGATGCTAAATGGCAAATATCAATGGGATTGGTGTTTAAAGTACAAGTCCCACACTTTTGACCGAACCAAATAGCGTAAGTACTGTCTGTATGCTTATGGACTCCACTCCAAGTTATGTGTTTTGCCTGGAAGTCCTGGAAAAGACGTGCTGTGATTGGCCAGTACAGTCACTTTGATTGGCAGTTGTGCCGAATGCTCACCACAAAACACGATTTATGAGACTGTGGCGGCTCGTGTGGGACAACCAAGGCATGGGTGTGTTTGTAATGACAACTAGTAACACATTAATGAAAACAAAATCAAAGTCAATTTGATCCTGCCTCTTAGCCGGTCAGACATTTGGTTAAAAAAATAAAAACAAGTGTAGAAGTCATCCAAATGCTGCTGGACTCAGCGCACAGTGCGGCCTAAGACAGTAGATCTACAAGCTTAGGTCTGCTGATAATAAATCAGGCTTTATCAGTGACAATCAGTACACTTGATGACCATGACAATGTTTCAGGGTGTGTGTGTGTGTGTGTGTGTGTGTGTGTGTGTGTGTGTGTGTGTGTGTGTGTGTGTGCGCGCGTGTGTGTGTGTGTGTGTGTGTGCGTGCGTGCGTGCGTGCGTGCGTGCGTAATTTGCCTGATGAAGTCCGAATTGAATTGAATAAAAAGGGCGGTGCTAGTAGGAAGTACGGAGGCTTCTATTTTTAGCCCTGCCATTGTTCCCTGCCTGGCGCCTTGCCTTGCAGCTCCAGAGGGCCTGTTGTGGCTCCGCTCTGGGCCCAGGGTGGCCCGGCCCCGGCCCAGCCTGTTACGTTCTGTTCCATTCCATCTCAGGAGGTGACATTATTACACTAAGGACTCTTCGCAGCAGCTGTGGCCCTGCAGTTCTACTGCGGGAACAACACTTGAAATGACTGCAGAGCGCAGACTGAAAGCGCAAGCGATAGTGTTACCAGATTTTGCCAGAGAAACAAGCAACTATGGTCTACGCAAACAAGCCCAATAGAAGCGACTACAATAGGCCACATGAGCACTTTGAACCTATACTGTATGTGCATCGAATATTTGAAAATAGACTATCTTCAAGCTCGCAAGGTGTCGTATAGTGGTGCGTTGGAAATAGTTTTTCACGTGCGTTGCCTATTTCAGCCAACAACATCAACTTCGGGTTTTAAAATGTTCCAATTACAACACCAAATCTCTTTGCCAAAAATACCCGATGGATAAGCTTAAGTTGAGAGCTAGTAGTACCAGCATTTTTATTTCTCACCCAGAGTAACCTTGCTGCTACTGAGAGAGTTCCCTGTGTGTATATTTAGGTGTTCATGGTGGCAATCAACACCTCTAGAGCAGCTCATGCTGTCTGGGGTTGAGCCTGTATGGAGGTGTTGAGTTGCATCTCGCTCTCGCGAGTCTCAGGCAGTGGTAAAGTAAAGTAACTTTGACTCAAGTACTGTTCCTAGGCTGCACCCACACCAAAGTACCTATTAGAGTGGATTCCACATTCCGCCAATGGATTTCAATGAGAATGGAGTGTTTTTTTTAACAGAAATCCTCTACTGGCATGAAACCCGCTCCATTCTCATTGAAATGCATTGGCGGAATGCGGAATCCACCCTCATACAGTAGGTACTTTGGTGTGGGTGCAGCCTTAAGCCCACTTTTGAGTTATTTGTACTTGAGCATTTCCCATTTCCAATACTTTTACTTCTACTCCACTACATTTTGGTACTTTAAATACATTTTGATGCCAATAGTTTTGTACTTTTAACCAGTAAGACTCCCTAATCGGGAGATAAGCGACCGTTGGTCGCTTATCTCCACAAATAGGCCAAAAGTTTGTTTTACCAATTATCAAGACATACGGGCAGTTGACAGTTTGCCATGGTTACTCATTGAAGTTGAATCTCCATATATGGAGATAACCTACGCATCACACTAAGTCTGACCTCACCAGCCCATATTTGGGCATGAGCAACTTATGTCTCCATATATGGAGATATGATGACATCACACAGTCCTCAGCCGATGATGTGGCGTGATGTCATACAATACACAAACGAGCCCTACAGTATAAAGGGGCAATTCTTGCCAGGAAAGAAGCATTTCTTCGACTCAGACCTTATCGCCAGGGTTGGCTTATAGCAGCTGTCGGTAGGACCATATATGGATTCTGTTAGTGTGGATCTCCTAACAGGGCATCATCTGGGATACACTCCCTTTTATGCCCATATATGGAGATCCCTAACAGAATCCCTTTAATGCCCATATATGGAGATCCCTAACAGAATCCCTTTTATGCCCATATATGGAGATCCCTAACAGCATCCCTTTTATGCCCATATATGGAGATCACTAACAGCTAACAGAATCCCTTTTATGCCCATATATGGAGATCCCTAACAGAATCCCTTTTATGCCCATATATGGAGATCCCTAATAGAATCCCTTTTATGCCCATATATGGAGATCCCTAACAGAATCCCTTTTATGCCCATATATGGAGATCCCTAACAGAATCCCTTTTATGCCCATATATGGAGATCCCTAACAGAATCCCTTTTATGCCCATATATGGAGATCCCTAACAGAATCCCTTGTATGCCCATATATGGAGATCCCTAACAGAATCCCTTTTATGCCCATATATGGAGATCCCTAACAGAATCCCTTTTATGCCCATATATTATGGAGAAATCCCTGCTCTGAGTATCTGACATCAGTGTGATGTCACCTGTTTATGCCCATATATGGAGATCCCTGCTCTGCGTATCTGGTTGCTATGGTAAACAGTTGGTTGCTAGGGTAAAAAAACATGGTTGCTATGGTAAACAGTTGGTTGCTAGGGTAAACAGTTGGTTGCTAGGGTAAAACCATGGTTGCTAAGGTGGTTGCTAACGTACACTAACAAACCAGCAACAACAGACTGTTGCCACAGCAACGTACACAAAGGTTTGTGTACACATGTGGCGTGATGTCATACTGATGCGGAGATATGAGCAGGGCAAAGGTGTGACGTGTGACGTGTGACGTGTGACGGACGGACGGACGGACGGCCAGTGGAGGTTTTCATAGTAAACTGCTCCCTGACGGTCGCAACCAGTAAGACTCCCTAATCGGGAGATAAGCGACCGTTGGTCGCTTATCTCCACAAATAGGCCAAAAGTTTGTTTTACCAATTATTACACTCTATGTGAACATTTACATCAACAAATCCCAAGTACTGGTTTTTAGGGGTGCTGAGTGTGGCGCAGCAGCGTGTCATGCATTTTCTGACACGCGTGTCATGAATCTCCTAACAGGGCATCATCTGGGATACAATCCCTTTTATGCCCATATATGGAGATCCCTAACATAATCCCTTTCATGCCCATATATGGAGATCCCTAACAGAATCCCTTTTATGCCCATATATGGAGATCCCTAACAGCATCCCTTTTATGCCCATATATGGAGATCACTAACAGCTAACAGAATCCCTTTTATGCCCATATATGGAGATCCCTAACAGAATCCCTTTTATGCCCATATATGGAGATCCCTAACAGAATCCCTTTATGCCCATATATGGAGATCCCTAACAGAATCCCTTTTATGCCCATATATGGAGATCCCAAACAGAATCCCTTTTATGCCCAGTTGGTTGCTAGGGTAAAAAAACATGGTTGCTATGGTAAACAGTTGGTTGCTAGGGTAAACAGTTGGTTGCTAGGGTAAAACCATGGTTGCTAAGGTGGTTGCTAACGTACACTAACAGACCAGCAACAACAGACTGTTGCCACAGCAACGTACACAAAGGTTTGTTTACACATGTGGTGTGATGTCATACTGAAGATATATGACATCACACCGTACACAAACAAAGGTGTGACGTGTGACGTGACGGACGGACGGACGGACGGACGGACGGACGGACGGACGGCCGGTGGAGGTTTTCATAGTAAACTGCTCCCTGACGGTCGCAAACCAGTAAGACTCCCTAATCGGGAGATAAGCGACCGTTGGTCGCTTATCTCCACAAATAGGCCAAAAGTTTGTTTTACCAATTATCAAGACATACGGGCAGTTGACAGTTTGCCATGGTTACTCATTGAAGTTGAATCTCCATATATGGAGACATAAGTTGCTCATACCATAGCAACCATGTTTTTTACAGGGCCTGGGATTGATGACATCAGAAATCTCCATATATGGGCATGAAAGGGATTTTGTTTCTGGAAATATGTCTGTGGGGTGCCACATTTGGAATAAAACACTTACATCACACATCTGGATAACCATACAGCCCATCTAGTTTGCCTGTGTCCATTTATGCCCATATATCTGATGACATTGGGACACTGATCTCCATATATGGGCATAAAACTTATGTTAATTAGTAAAGCCTGGGGATCTCCATATATGGGCATGAGGGGTACCCTAAAAGGGCATCATCTGGGAATAGCAAATATAGTTATCCTAGAAAGTGAAAATCTTACATCAAAGGCCATAACTACCTACCTACCACCATACTGCATTCCTCATTAAACTACCTACCAGTAAGATGCCTATAGGGAGAAAAGCAAAGGGCGAGGTTGCACCATTTCTTGGTCTTCTGGCCAGTGATGTATATCGGACCATTTAACCATATATGGAGACATCTGGTACCCAAAGATATTCACAGATATGGGCTTAATATTGATGACATAAGGGATCTCCATATATGGGCGTAAAAGGGATTTGGTTCCCCTGGCATCACAGGGATCTCCATATATGGGCATAAAATGGATTTGGTTACCCTGGCAACACGGGGATCTCCATATCTCCATATATGGGCATAAAAGGGATTTGGTTCCCCTGGCATCACAGGGATCTCCATATGGGCATAAAAGGGATTTGGTTCCCCTGACATTACAGTGATGTCAGTGGCTGGTTCTACAGAGGGGATCTCCATTTATGGGCATAAAAGGGAATGTATGTATGATGATGTCAGATATCATAGACGTCATAGGACTTTCACATAACGAATAACTGAGTAAGCATGTAAACCCGTAAAATCTATATTTGGGCATGGCTGATTTATGACCTCATCATGATGACACAAGCAAACACAGCTGAATTGTATAAATGATCAGTGCAGAAACCAACAGAAGTATTTGACCAAGACTCTTCGATTTAAACATCAACAAAGGTGTGACGTTTGTTGATGGTCACAAAGGTGTGACGGACGGACGGACGGACGGACGGACGGACGGACGGACGGACGGACGGACGGACGGACGGTGGAGGTTTTCATAGTAAACTGCTCCCTGACGGTCGCAATCAAGTCAATTTTGAATTCGGAACTTTTACTTGTAAGAGAGTGCAGTGGTGGACAGTAACTGAGTAAATGTAAATGTGTTTCAGAGTTACTTCTCTGAAACTAGAGTTACAAGGTCCTATACATTCATTGTGAAGAAATTAGAGTAATTCATTGATGTGAAGAATAAGAAATATATTCTTACTTTTAGGCTACTTTTACTTGCACTCTTGAATACTTGAGTACATTTAAAAGCAAGTACTTTTTTTATCTTAACTTGAGTAACATTTTGACTGAGCCACTTTTACTTGTAGTGGAGTACATTTTGACCAGGAGTATCTGTACTCTTACTCAAGCGCTGGGGTCACGTACTCTGTCCATCTCTGACAGAGTGTTTCTACATTGCAGTATATTTAGGGCTGTCACAATTATTACATAATCGTCTAATCGCAACACAACGCGACGCATCGCGACGCGTTGTGAGCTTGTAGATCAGCTATTTCCACTATCAATGTTATTTTTTAAGTAGTTAGGTTGTCAAATATGTCAGTCATTTCTTTGTGTATTTAGTGTCATATCTGCCATGTGCAACTTCAAAGCCTACAAGCCAAACAGAAATGTAATTGTCAATGACAAAAACACAATTAAATCGTTAATCGCAATTATTTGAGTGACAATCAATCGTTATGTAAAATGTCATAATTGTGACAGCCCTATAAGTATATTGATACTTTTACTTAAGTAAAATATGCGAGTACTTCTTCAGCACTGCTGTCTGGGGTAGAGGCTGAATGGAGGTGTTGGGTTGCATCAGGAGACAGAGGATCAGAGAGAGACCACACTGCAGCTTCAGTGTTCTGTTTCACCCTCCTCTAAAACCTAGGGCTGTCACCATGATGACATTTTACATGACCATTTAACACGATTTAATTGGGTTTTTGTCGTCGACAAATAGATTTCTGCTTGGCTTGGAGGCTTTGAAGTTGCACATGGCAGATATGACACATAACCTAAATATGTTAAGAAATGACTTGACATAATTGACAACTTTATACTTAAAAAAGAACATTGATAGTGGAAATAGCCGATCTACCAGCTTACAACGCGTCGTACCGCAACACGTTGTGAGCTTGTGGATCTGCTATTTCCACTATTTTTGAAAATGTTTGAAAATATAAAATTTAGTTTCAAAATAAAAAACGATTATGACAAAATAATTGTGATTATGTCAAATAATTGCGATTTAGACGATAATTGTGACAGAGTGAGACCAACTAAAACCATGACGATTCGACTACCTTTTTTCAACTCAATAACTCAATAAAAACGAAATAAAAGCTAAGCTATGGTGACTAAAACTAAGACTAAATATATTGACAATTTTGTGGTTTTAGTCGACAGTTTAGTCGACTAAAGCAGCAGGGGTTGGATTGGTAAGTCCCTGTGACATACTAGTGTCATGTCCAGGGGGTGTACAGGTACTTGTACATCAAGCTGCCTCACACAGTCACACTACAGAATCAGGAGATAGGCCCTGTAGATAGATACAGTATAGGCCCTATGGGCCTCATGGCTCGAGAAGACTTTCTTACTTACTTAGTCGACTAAAACATTTCAGATGAACTAAATTAAACTAAATACCTTTTATTCAAAAGACTATGACTAAAACTAAATCAAGATTTGCTGTCAAAATCAAACACTGGTTTCACCCAGAGGTGGTAAGCAACTATTGGACACTGTTGGCCAGGCAGAAACCTCTTATCGCTCTATATTTTAACCTTTTGTGTTTTTTCAAAAATTAGCGTTTTCGTAGATCTGGTTGCTTGTTTCTCGCAAGGAATCCAGCAACAACACTGGGTCTGTTTGGCCAATCATTTTTATATCAAGGACCCCCAAAAATGTCTTTAGCCACAGACCACCCCTATCTGAGAATATTTTGTTATTATTTATTTATTCTACATTTCTGAAATAAAAAACCTTTTAAATCTTTTGAAATAATACAGTATATGATTATTATTTTATATATATAGACATGGTAGAAAGGGGGATATTCACTCAGGACCCACAAAAAATGATTCTGGGACCCCAAAATGGATCCCGACCCATTATTGGGGAAACACTGTAAGACAGTTCTTCTAGGATTCGAGTGGAGGAGGGAGACCCCTGATGGCACTGCTGGGTCTGTTTGGGTGGATGGAGGGTGGGTGTGGGTGTGTAGGGGTGGATGGAGGCGATCAGGGATACTAGCGGGGTGGAGTGTATTAAGCGCTGGTGTCAGCCCCAGGCCCTGGCCCAGACAACGGACAATGCGGGCCCATTGTGCCAGTCCCATTGACAGTGGGTGTAGTGGCACCCTCCCGGGGGCTTCCCTCAATGGGGTGCCTGAGAGGCGCGCAGGGATCAGCTTAATGGGCTGACAAGAGTTGCTTTGACTGCGGACATTTGACACAAAGAGCTCCGTGCAAAGCCTCGCCACGGGAGGCTGTTAGCAACATACACAAGACAGGGAGGGAGAGAGGGAGGGATATAGAGAGAGGGAGAGGGAAGGAGGAGGGAGGGAGGGAGGGAGAGAAAGAGGGAGGGAGAGAGACTGTTAGCAACATACTGTATACAAGACATGGAGGGAGAGAGAGAGGGAGAGGGGGAGAGAGAGGGAGAGGGAGGCAGACAGACAGACAGACTGTTAGCAACGTACACAAGACAGAGAGGGAGAGAGGGAAACTGTTAGCAACATATACAAGACAGGGGGAGGGAGAGGGAAAGAGGGAGGGAGGGAGGGAGGGAGGGATGACGAAAGAGAGAAACAAAAGAATGGGAAGTGGAAGGGATGGGGTCAACAGAGGAGGCGTAACGTAAGTTTGATTCATGCTTTAGTTGACAGAACGCTGCCGCGCGACAGAGCATTTACGTGCTTGTCAGGGTGGGGGGTCCCCAGTTCAAATATGACATTTTTGAACTGGCCATGAGGCCTGAGAAAAGGTTTGGGAACCCTTGCATTAGGGAAGTACAGCGCAAAAACTAAAATAATTAGACAAGGAAAGAGGAGTCGTTCTGTAGTGGAGGAAGAGGATGAACTATCCACTATTTATTCATCACAACGTATTACTTGTGACCTTGAAGATCAGATTAGCTAGCTGGACAAGCTGGACTGATAAACTGAACGTGGATGAAAGCAAGTTATTAATATGTGCAAAATGTTTAAACGTTTGAATGTCTCTCGACAGACAAGGCCTCACTGTGATCTTT
>NC_137815.1:28648249-28700749 GCF_963921795.1 Nannobrachium achirus
TGGTTCCGAACCGTAAAAGTTGGTTCGGAACGGGATCCACAAAATCCTTGTTTCCTCTGGTTCAATCTGGTCCAATCTGATGGAAACGCAAGCCGGTTCGCGGCCGGTTCGCAAGAACGAACCAAGGTTCCAAGAAAGTTGAACGGCACTGGTTCTTGAACCAAGGTTCTTTTGGTGGAAAAGGCTCCCTAGAGCTAAGCCCTCTACAGCAGAGCCACAGGGACAGTGTGCCGAGGCCAGTGTATCGAATAAGACTCATCACACCCATGCGAGATTTAGCCTCTCAGGCCCAAAACGTTGAATATTTAGTCATCGTTGAATACGATTTTGTCCACAATTCCATGCTGTATTGATGTTGGTTTGTTTACAGATGGTTTGTGTGATATTAAAAGGCCCCCGACCCTGACATGTAGAAGACAGTCACAACCTGTTTGATAAGTGTGTATGTGTGTATGTGTAAGCACTTTAAACATGGGTGTGTGTTCAATACAGTGTTGTGTATGTGTAGGTGGTGGAACTACTAAATTAGTAGTAAAAAAAAGGTGAAATGAGATTGTGAGTTAATTTCATTAAGCGTCCCGCGAAGCTTGGCCAGTGTGACCATGGCCGTACAAACAGACACCAATTGACCAGTGACAGTCCGGACAGACAAAGCCAGATGTAGGAGCGGTTAGCACCGCTCAAAAGTAGTACATGAATGCCCTACTTGATCCAGATTCTTGTATTAGAGAGTATGTAGATAATAGATGTCTATGTAGAAGACCTGGCCTCCACCTGACAGAGACGATTACTTACAATATACTTTCACTATTTGAATGGATGGACAGATGAATGAATATGTTTTTTGTTTTATTTAATTTAGAAAAATAGTGCATTTTTGGGGTTTGGGGTTTTTTGGGAGGATATTTACTCGTGACTCATGAAAATGGGCCCGTAACCCCCAGCTTGGGTCCCGATCCACAAACAGTGAGTCACATACATACCGGTATGTGTACATGTTGTTGTGCACTGTAGGTTAAGCGTGGGTGTGTGTTTGTAAGGGGTGTTTGCTGTGGGCTGAGCCAATCCCATCCTCTGGCTGCTGAGCCAATCCCAGCCTCTGGCTGCTGAGCCAATCCCAGCCTCTGGCTGCTGAGCCAATCCCAGCATCTGGCTGCATATGTAGGGAGGTTACATCAGGACACGAGGAGGGAAGAGAACTCCCCCCCACTGTGGCCTCCCTCTCTCTCCCTCCTTCTCTCTCCCTCCTTCTCTCCTTCCCCCTCTCCTTCTCTACCTCCCTCCCTCTCTACTTCTCTACATCCTTCTCTCTCTACATCCTTCTCTCTCTACATCCCTCTCACCTTCTCTCCCTCCCTCTCTCCCTTTTCTTTCCTTCCCTTTCCCTCTGCTTTCCTCAAGAGCAGCATTTCACTTCATTCCGGCAGCACTAATCTATTGTTTGCTCTTAGTCCTTATAAAGCAGTAACCACCCGGAACTTTCTGTCAGCCACTTAAACGGCCTAGTATATATATACTTAAGTAGACAAAGACAATGGCACACAGGCCACTTTCTTTCACAGCCTTCGACATGCTGACGACATGTTGTTTACACTTATAGGTTGTGTGTGGAGTCACTTTGTCCCCTAGCTTGCTGCTACTTCTGTATACATTGGCTGCTATTGTATAATGGTATAAATGCTGCATTTATATGGCGCCTTTATTCAAAGCTCTTACAGTGTACATTACATTCAACCATTCACTCTCTCCTCTCTCAAGGGTGCGTGCGTGCGTGCAAGGAAACCATGCAAAGGTTTCAAGTATCTTGCCCAAGGACACTTCAACAACTCAGGGGGAGCAAGCAACAAGTCACTGCAACTATCAATTATTTTTCTAACGATTATACCATCGGTTACCTTTTCGATTAATCGAATATTCGAGAAGTGTTATTAAATTATTCTTTTTGTCAATTTTGTTTATATATTGTTTCGGTATTTTGGAAACCTCATAATTATGTCCAAAACTGTTCATTTTAAGGATTCAACTTCAAAAATATCAAAAGTAGCAGATCTACAAGCTTGTGGATCTGCAACTGTTGATGCTTTCGTGCATGAGACACATTATCTTACGATCAAGTAGGGCAGTGATACAAAAAAATAATTAAAAAATATATATATCTTTTTTTTTTCAGACAGAATGAAGTTATTATCTTTAGCCTAATTACATTACTATTACCGTACATTAATAATCATCCAGGAAGGGAAAACTGTGTGCACTCATTTAGAGCAGCAGCAAAGATGAGCCTCAGCAAGCACCGAAAAGTTGATGCAGAGAACCGGCACTTTAACCCAAAATGGATGGATGCTTTCGCTTTCATTTTACCATCTCATGCAAATTCAATACCACTATGTTTCATTTACCAGAAAACAGTGTCAGTTGTTAGGATCGACAACATAAGGCTCCAATGAAAGACAGAAGTTATCAAGTATCATTAATGTTGACATTGTATCAACTGGCCCCTTGCCATTTTGGTAATGTGTCCCACAGGCTCAGCTATTTGAGTATCCTTGAAGTAGGGCGTTGATTTACGCCAAATAAAAAATAAAAAGCTAGAATATGGAGATAAGAGGTTGCTGCCTAACAGCAACGTTAACAACGACTCGACACGAAGATATTTGGCCAAAAATACATGTAAAAAAATGTGTGCAAATATATGAGAACAAACTAATGGCGACTCCCACACTAGTGCCTTAAAGGAGTAGTTCACCCCCAAAATGACTTTGTTTCTATTGATTACTCACGCCATGGAGACTTGGCGTGAGTAACAAAAATATTTTGTGGTATTTGTCGCATTCCTAAGACAAAACATTTATTATAGTAAATTTACCCATTGATTCTGGATGGGGGGTACATTTATTGTTATCAAATTATTGTCTTAGGAATGCAAAAAACAAAACAAAAACAACATTATTGAACTCAAGTCTCCATGGTGTGAGTAATCAATAGAAAAAGTCATTTTGGGGGTGAACTACTCCTTTAACCCATTAAAAAAGGAAAGCATCTGTGTCATTTTAGATCTTAGCGTTGGCTATCCAATAATAGGACATACAAGCTCACAGCGCGTCACTTCTTGGCACAAACGTTCAAAGTTTGTTGTATGCCCAGGGTCCCATTCTCTCTGTCGTTTTGGTTAGGTAATATCTCTCCACTCCCCCAGCTACAGATCCTAGGGGCTATCCTTTTACCTCCCCAGCCTGGGGGGGGGGGTTCACCCGGGCTATATGTCTGGGCACACCTCCAGCAACCACGCAGTGGCATCAGCTAAGGAAAAAGCTAAGGTATGGCAACATGAGCTAAGGTATGGCAACATGACTGGTGTCTTGCACGCGCGCGAAAACACCAGTCATGTTGCCATACCTTAGCAACAGGCATGACACATTAATTTTAAGAAGTACATTCAATTTTTCCCCCGTTTCTACGGTTTCTTGGGCTGGATATGGCAGCCTGGAATGGTTGTTCAAGTGCAGCTAAACTTGGCATGTTAGTAAACGTGCCACAATTAACAATAATGAATTGCACCTGTGCAGCCGACCTGGGAATATACCATTTTGTCAAGTGACCATTTTGTAAAATTTAGCATTTGTAGTTATTTTACTGTAATTTAACAACATAATAACCAGAACAGATAGACAAAGAGACATTCATGGATTTATATTTAAAAGTAACTTTTATTTTTTCCCCTGGACCCAGGATATGGCAGCTGCATACCCCTGCCATACCCAATTGACGCCCCTGCAACCACGTCACCGTATCATCATCCACATACAGCAGGCCATGCAGCATTAGGAGCCTGATACCATTGGCCAAGCTTCGCAGGACGCTAGCTTGAAGCTATAGCTTCAACTATTTATTTTGCCGGTGGATTTTCATACCGTAGAAGAATTAATGGAATCTATGGGGCTTCCTCGAAAGTCAAACCATACATTTTTTGCATTGGAAAAAAGGTCGGCGCGACTCTGCAGTAAAGTCAAGTAGGTTTGACTGTATGGGCGAGTCGTAGCCAGTGAGCCAAACATACCAGACTAACTGGCACGCTCCTTTTAGTACTTCCATTTTTCCATTTTCACAACTTCCCTGAGCCGTGTCTGACACCACTAGCCTCCTGAGGACACTGCACTGGAAGGAAAAAACTGTTACCTTCTCCTGATAAACCTTCATAAAAAAATAGTATTAAAATACAATTTATCCATGCTGTCACAGCAGAAACCTCTTATCCCCATATTCTAATTTGAATCCCGAAAAGTATAAGTTTTTGGACATAATAATGAGGTTTCCAACTGACAGAGAGGATTTATAGTATTTATACAGGCCCGTAAGGGTACGGTCACACCCAAGTTTAATTGTACCTGTGAGGGCGGATCCTGCCAATGCTTTTTTATTTTATTTTTATCCCATGATTTTGTAACCCATTTTTTCACCCGGTGTCAATTACCTAATGTAATCCTGGGGGCTACACTTCCTCTGAGAACCTGGGGAGACAACTGACTGACCTCATGCTTCCTTCTATGTCCAAGCTGCTTCTTATCACCTGACAGGGGAGAGTTTCCCCGATTGGACGTAGGATCGTATTTCACAATAAAGTAAATGTCCACAATACGATTATCGTGAGTGTTTTTTATCACAATAAACGATAATATCGATTATGGTCCCATCCCTATTCTATGGTTAAGAGTACTCACGGCTGGCAGAGTTTCACCAGGTCCTGGTCGGTGGTTCCAGGGTGAAGACCTCTGATGTACAGGTTGGTTTTACTCAGCTGCTCCCCACATCCTCCTCCCCCGCCGCAGCTGCTACTGTTGTGGTTGGGACTGGGCGGCGCCATCTGCTGGCCGGAGGACACATAGGAGGGCTGGGGAGGAGGAGAAACAAACCTACATTAGTTTCACCCAAAGACGGAAATACGAGGAAGCGGGTTGGAATCTAATATTCATTCCAATGGAAGAGTGAACGTGAAAACAGCTTCTTTAGCTCCATGGTCACTGAACTAAAATATTGGACCCCACAAGCCACACAATATTCCCAAGACTTTCATACTAAAATGGCTTTTTTGATGATGGCTAGCCAGATTGGGCAGTAACGTGATATTTTTACTCTAGTACAGGGGTCTTCAACAGGGGGTCCGGGACCCCTAGGGGTTCCTCAGAGTTACTACAGGGGGTCCTCTAAATCTTTGTGTGATAGAAACTTGTTGTTTTCCCTTTTTTATACTAACCACTTGAACCCTAGCATCCATATTCTGAGAACTTTAGCCAAAAATAGCAGATAAAAAAATTGCAGATAGTTTGTAGATCGTCTATTTTCGGCAAAGAGCTTTGGTGTAGAGGGGGAAAAGTCAGACTAGTACATAGTGAAAGGTGAAGTTTATTAAGTATTGACGGTTCAAATGGTTAAATATCTGAAAACACAAATTGACATGAAACCAAAATACAACGATGATTGTGCTGTCAAACGATGAAAATATATGGAATCTATGAACAGGTTGTGGGGGGTCCCTGCTTCATCTCTCTCTCAACTAAGGGGTCCTTGGCCTGAAAACGTTGAAGACCCCTGCTCTAGTACATGATGTGAGTATACAGTGTATTCTTCCAGCAGGCAGCACAGTTAGTGTGTGAGCAGCCCAGAGCAGCCATTCAGGCAGTGTGTAACGTGATATTTTTACTCTAGTGCAGGGTTCCCCAATAGGCGGCCCGTGGGCCATTTGCGGCCTGCGGGGGGCTACTGTCTGGCCCACACCAACCCCAGTAATAATGTGGTATAAGAGCAGCAACAACACTAGTATATCGTCGCTGTCGGGTGGTAATCTCGTATCTCCAAATTTGTACGTTCCTTCGCAAATCATACAAGGCCCTCGCACAAAAGTAGTGAAAGCAGCAGATCTACCGCGAGGCGTTGTGTGCTTGTAGATCGTCTGTTTTCACTAGTTTAAATCATTTTTAAAATGATGAATTCAAAACGAACGGTTTTGGACATACAAGATTTTCACCCGACAATGACAAAAACTTGTCGCTGGAGTAGCGGGAACGCCGCCGTCGCCCCCTGCAACGTTGTGGCCCTCGGCTTGGTACCCTAGACATAATTCGGCCCTTGGGGTAAACTAATTGGAACCCTGCTCTAGTACATGACGTGAGTATACAGTATATTCTCCCAGCAGCACAGTGTAGTGTAGTGTGAGCAGCCCAGAGCAGCCAGTCAGACTCAGTGTGTAAAGTGATCTCATCCAGGCCCTCATGTCAACACTCAGCAATATACTCTCGCTGTTCTTTGGGGGAATGCAGGGCCTCCTGCCAGCTCCATATAAGGGAAACCGGGCCTCTTCTTCTTCATAAAGCTTGTTTCACATCCAGGAACTCTCAAGCCTCTTTCTCTCTCTCTCTCTAGTACTCAACCGAATGGATCTGGCCTTCAGCGGCTACAGCAGACCCCCGTTTGAAAAGCTTTTTGTGCCAGGGACCCCCATGACGTCACTGTCGGGCAGAAACCTCGTATCTCCAAGTTTTTTCACCAAGTAAAGCCCTGCTTCATCTACAAGCACACAACGCCTCGCACCGTGACGTCCGTGAGGCGTTGTGTGCTTGTAGATCTTCTGTTTTCACTAGTTTAGTTCATTTTTAAAACGATAAATACAAAACGAACGGTCTTGGACATACAAGGTTTCCACCCGACAACGACGGGACGCTCACAATGAGCTCACGATGACGATAACTATATCGCTCATTGTGCGTTGTATGTGCTCGGCCCATAAGACAAGATTGGGAAAAAAAGGAAAATAGACGATCCACACAAGCTCACAAGCCATCATGTGATGAACTTGTGATGCGTTGTAAGCTTGTGAATCGTCAATTTTCGAATAGCTGAAGAATAAAACAGGACTTCAATGTTTTAACTGTTCCTCGTTTAACCTGTGGGGGCCTTAGTTACCGTAACCCACCTCAGGGACCCTGGACCCAAATTTGAGAACCATTGCTTTACTACCGTACAGTAACTCTCGACCTTTCAAATTTCAAGATAGGTTGCAACCATAACTAGGCTAAGTGAGGTCACCTGTTCAAAACACGCCATTTGACAGATTATTATTTTTTTTCTATAATTTTTATCCCACGATTTTGCAACCCATTTTTTCACCCAGTGCCAATTGCCTATGTAATCCTGGTCTCTGCTCTCCCTCTGCCGCGCCTGGGGAGACAACGGAGTGACCTCATGCTTCCTTCTATGCATGAGTAGTCCAAGTTGTTTCTTTTCACCTGACAGGGGGGATTTCCCCGGGATGGACGTAGCGCGTGGAAGGAACACGTTATTCCAACCAGTTCCTTTCCCCTCCATCAGGCACCCCGGCTGGCCAGGCATTATTGAGACCAGGATTACTGCATGTTTTTGTGAGGGTATCAACCCTAGGAGACACGTGGAGAACATGCAAACTCCACACAGAAAGGCCCTATCGCGACCCCACCTAGGGTGTGGGCGCTGATGACGCAGAGGGAGAAACACGCCCCCATGCAGCACCCACAGCGTCCCCCGGCGGGAATCGAACCCAGGACCTTTTAGTTGTGAGGTGAAGCGCTAACCACTGCGCCACCGTGCCCCCCATTTGATACCTTCTTTACACAAAATATGCATTGTGCATTAATATCCAAATAAATCCAAATAGCAGCAAACAAAAATTACAAATTACAAAGTTTCCCCAGAGAACATAAATGAGGTACTCCAAGAATTAGAACATCTTGGGAGGTTTTCAGCTATTACTTTAAGTGTTGTGACATCACGTTCTCTTTCTACACTGGACATGTTTTACTGACCCCTGAGGGTCCATGGACCACCATGTTGAGAACAGAGCAAAACCATAGACCCCAAGAATCCCAACCGCCATGTAGGTTGATGGTTGCATTGAATCGTTGCAATCAGGTGGAAACCTTGTATATGTCCAAAACCATTCCTTCTGTATTATTATTTTAAAATACATTTTAAAATAGTGACACAGATCTAGTTTAGTTTAGTTTAGTTTAGTTTATTTGATCACTCACAATTTTACAAGTCATACATCCACTTCATCGTCATTGTTAAATGTGATCAAAAGGAATAGGCTGAAGCTGAAAGCTTGTAGAAGCCTATCCTACTTATTCATGAATTAAGACATTGATTAGTTATAAGAGTGTTCAGATTAGCAGGGAGTGTTGGGCGGGAGGAGTAGTACGAAGGCTCTGCGACTACGTCCTCCCGGTGGAGGCTCCTCACTGGCAGGTGAGGCAGTAGGAGGATACAACAGCAGTGGCAACACAGAAATGTGTGTGGGGAGGAATCAAATGGCATAACGACTAAATTGTAGAGAAAAGGCAACAAAAAAAAGAAAGAAATGCCCCAGATGTCAACAATAGCATGTTTTTGTTTTTTCTCTTCTGTCCTGCCACCCTCGATAAAAACAAAGTACTGACATCTGTTGACGTTCAAGACTTAAGTCCTGTTCTGGTCACATGCAGTGCAGTGGAAGAACTCATGGTTTTTAAGTATATATTTCAATAATACTGCACAGTGGCACAGTCAGTCAGTAGCGCTGTCACCTCACAGCTAGAAGGCCATGGGTTCGATCCCGTTGGGGACGCTGTGGACGCTGGGGTCAAGTTCTCTCATCCGTGTCATCAGTGCCCATACCCGAGGTGGGGTTGGCAAAGGGGCCTTTCTGTGTGGAGTTTGCATGTTCTCTTCTCACAAAAAACATGCAGTAATCCTGGTCTCTAATCTATACTGCCTATGGAGCCGGACAAATGATTTGTCCGGCCAGAGGCCAGAGGGTGCGCCAGACAGAGGACAGCTGGGTCAGGAACCAGATGAATGAATGACTAGTGGACTAGAAAGATACTTGAAGTAAACTCAGGCCTTCATTTTGTTTTGAGAGAGAGAGAGAGAGAGAGAGAGAGAGAGAGAGAGAGAGAGAGAGAGAGAGAGAGAGAGAGAGAGAGAGAGAGAGAGAGAGAGAGAGAGAGACTGTGTCGGACAGATGTTTGCCTCTGAGACTATAAAAACGTGAGTGACAAATGTTAGCATTCACACTGAACCCACAGAGTGAGTTCACCTCAGTCCACAGGAAGGCCAAGGTCCATACACAAAGCAACACACACACACACACACACACACACACACACACACACACACACACACACACAGACGCAAGGACGCACACACACACACACACACACACACACACACACACACACGCACACACGCACACAGACGCACACAGACGCAAGGACGCATGCACACACTCTACAGTATGTCAACTCACTGATCATTAACAACGTACATAACAGGAACAACATCATATGCTGGAGGAGCTGACGCCACATTGCCTAAATGTCTAATTCAGTGCTTCTCCAAGGTTTTCGAGTCAAAGACCCCCGTGAGAGAAGAGAGAAAAGCCTGCATCTGAAAAGAATGTCCCCAGCCTTACACGATTGCAGTTTCTTTTTCAAGATTTTGTGGAAAATAGCAGATCTACACGTTCTCAGCGCATGACTTGTACACCGGCTATTTTCAAATGGCTGGTGTATGAAGTATGGTTAAACTGTGGTTATGTTGATGCTATACTATACATTAAGCCAGTGATTCTCAACCTTTTCAGGCTGCGACCAGTCGACCACCCCAAATTTGAACTGGGGACCCCCCACCCGACAATCACTTGGAATGTAGGCTAGTACAGTAGTTGAGACATTACATTTAGTTTCACTTTAGATCATTATTACATAACATACATTAACCTATTATGCCCTATTTTATACTTTGGCTATTCACAAAAATATGTAGCCTTGTGAACCAGCCTCCTATTTTCATCCTAGAAAGCAAATGAGAATGTAGATTTGCAGAGGAGGCTGCTGGCTCACGCCAGGCAAAAGATTGTGAGCTTGTAGGTTGTAATTTTGTTTTAATACAGGACTTTTAGGCAGCCTAGTCAACTTAACTCATACTCTGCGATCCCCGTCGAAACCGGGGATTTCCCGCTGTACCTCTCTGCGATGCCCGTCGTTCCCGGAAATGTAATTAGCTTTAATCATTATGAAACGATTAAAAGTATAATCACTGTATATATCCGTTTCGGAGACTTTAGGCCCGCCCCCTAACTGTATCCGGTCGTATTTCCCGTTTGGACCGGATCTAGCTTTCCGTATCCGGTCTGAGCCTGGGCCATAGTCCCGCCTCCATTTGTTTACATTATAACGGAAGAATAAGCTACTCGGCGATGGAAAGCTCGTTTTTCAATCCGATTTTCGCGTTTGGAAACTTTGATCCAGTCTCTACACGCCTGGATTATGATCCCCACACATATCGTGCGTTTTGTGCGCGAACGTGTCCACGTGTTACCATAGCGCACAGCTTGCTTTTTTCAATGTTTTTTCATGTAAACACTGGCGGATAAGCAGGGATACAGCGTGGCAACGGATATGTCTATTTCAATGGTGTTTTTTTTATTCTAAAGCTGTCACCGAGTCTACACGTCTACTAGATGAGTCGCGCACAGATTGTGCACGATGCGTGCGCGTGCCCACGTTAAAAGGTAAGGACAATTTGGCAGCTGCTTACTACAGCTATGTTTAAAATGGCAGCAAAATTGTTAAGTTAACTTAAAGGAGTAGTTCACCCCAAAAATGTTTTTTTTTGTATTTGTCACATTCCTAAGACAATAATTTGATTATAATAAATGTACCCCCATTGATTCCGGATGGGGACCCAAATGCACCATCCGGAATCAACTCAAGTCTCCATGGTGTGAGTAAACAATAGGAAAAAAAAGTTATTTTGGGGGTGAACCACTCCTTTAAGGGTATTTCTACACTGTGATATACTTCTTTTACTACTTCTCCCACCCCTGGCCTCTACACTGTGAACATGATGTTGTGCAATGTCAGATGGGCTATTATAAGATTGTGGCATTTTGGATTTTTTTTAAAACAAGGTATGAAAACATAACCAAAAGCATTTCACAACTGCTGACCCTAAATATACAGTATTCTGGGGAGGTGTGTGTGTGTGTGTGTGTGTGTGTGTGTGTGTGTGTGTGTGTGAAAAGAATTCCCAGAAAATAAATAAATGAAAAAAAGTGGTATAATTACTGTATACTTTCCAAAAATGACACAATAGCAGCCAAGCATATGAGAGCAATTCTTATAATAGAAAACAAACAGAAGATGGATTGAAGTCTTCCAGGCCAGGGTGGCTGCGTGCCTGTATAAGTCGCCTGAAGATACAGATGTGCCATTTCAAAACTTCACACACGTCCTGCCAAATTGGCAAGACGTGTGAAGTTTTGAAGGTGGATTTTCAGTGGATTTGCAGAACATTGAGCTTGTAGATCAGCTATTTGTGCTATTCTTATGACCTTCTCTGACTTCAACGTTTAAATCTACCCATTAGGGCATTCACCAAATATTCGAATATCAAAGTCACTATTCGACGTTGTTCACCGAAGTCGAATATTCTTTTTTTTTATAAATAGTTTATAAAACTTGCCTATAGGAAGTCATAAGAATGAGTACCAGGGGTTCTCAAACCTTTTTAGGCTGTGACCCCCAAAATAAACATATTTGAACTGGGGACCCCACCCTGACAAGCACTTGGAATTGTAGGTGTTACATTTAATGTGACTCGGTTCCGCAGATAAATATTGTGAAAATAGCAGATCTACATGCTCAAAACGCCTCGCGTTGCGAGGCGTTGTGAGCATGTAGATCGGCTATTTTCACAATGTTCACCTCTTGCTTACTTAATATTTGACAGTTTGGCCAGTCCTGTCGAATATTCGACTATTCGAATACTTTGAGGTCGAATACTTCGAATACTAAATATCACTATTTGTGAATGCCCTACTACCCATGAAGGTGGATTCTGCTTTTCAATGGTAATGGGAGTGGTTTCTTGCCATTTGTGGGTTTCTGCAAAAATACGCTCCATAAAACATAGAAAGTCAAAACAGGGAAAGAAACCTGTGGGAAACATGCATTTGCAGGATATTTTCAGGTAAAATGGTAAATTTATATAGCGCTTTTAATCCAAAGCGCTTTACATAGATTGTGCATTACATTCACCCATTCACACACACATTCATACACCGGTGGCGGAGGAAGCCATGCAAGGCACCAACCTACTCACCGGAGGCAATTAGGGGTTCAGAGTCTTGCCCAAGGACCCTTCGACATTAACTCAGGGGGAGCCCGGATTCGAACTGGGAACCCTTCGGGATTTATACCCTTCGTGCTCTAATACCAGTTTCTCTACCCCTGAGCTATGCCGTCCCACCAGGAAAAGAGCAGTGAATACCGAAGAGTTGAAATGGCACCCCTGTAACCGATCTATGTTTGACACATGCATCGTGTGGGCTTGTAGATCGGCCATGTTTGGCACGCGACACCCGTGGTGCGAAGAAGCATAATATAAAGATGGAGGAGCTTAAACACATGCAGTTACAGTGATGAGTGAGTGAGTTAGTGCTGGAATGAAGGGGGTGGGACTGGGAGAGGGGCGTGTGTGTGTGTGTGTGTGTGTGTGTGTGTGTGTGTGTGTGTGTGTGTGTGTGTGTGTGTGTGTGTGTGTGTGTGTGTGTGTGTGTGCGCGTGTCTGTACGTGTGTGTGTTTATTTAAGGGTTACTGGCATCTGACCGCATTCATCTCAAACCCGACATAACCTCCACATTTCAACATCACACCGTAGAGCTATAAAATACTCTGGCCAGAAACCTCGCATCTCCATATTCTAACTGTTGTCAGTTTTGTGTGTGTGTGTGTGTGTGTGTGTGTGTGTGTGTGTGTGTGTGTGCGTGCGTGCGCGTGTGTGTGTGTGTGTGTGTGTGTGTGTGTGTGTGTGTTTTTTTTTTCCACTGTAAGTTAACGGCCTCTACTTGATCATGACTACATTGTCAGATTTGTCACAAAAAGGCATCAAAAGTAGCAGAGCCACGAAAGCTTGTCGAGCTTGTAGATCTGCTTGATATTTTTTTAAGTTGAATCCTGAAAGAGAACAGTTTTGGACATAATGAGGTTTCCACCTGACAGAGGCGATATATCTGATGGAAAGACGTCCCTATATAGGTCAGAAGTTCTCAAACATTTCTGTCTCAGCTCACCACTGTAAATAACCTTTTCATCCATGGCACCCCTGTATTACATTGCACCTAACGGTACGTAATAGGGATGTCAGATATTGACATTTTACAGATAACCGATATTGTCCAACTCTTAATTTCCGATACCGATATTAACCGATAGCTACAGTATATATGCTGGCTTTTTCACCAAAAGTCAACTAATTGTCAGGTAACATCACATATCTAATCAAATAAACTAGCTATAGTATCAATATAACATCAAATCAATCTAATATAATATTGCTTTCTAGCAGTGATTCTCAACCACTTGAATTTCAAGGACTCCCAGTTTGAAATGCATTAGGCTACTCTGCCCTACAAAGGCAGAGTGCAGTAACTACGTTTTCGGACATACCAACTTATTTGTGTCACCCAAAGGTCAGATTAGCCTACATGATATTGGGGGATGAGCAATTAGCTCAAGAACGGATATACAATTAGTGTAATTTCACTTTTATGCCGTTATCTAATTTGGTTGATCAGCTGTAAGGCGCTCAACAGACGGACAGCGGTTGCCGCCGGGGCTCCCGCTTGGATCTGCGAGGACCGCGCCGCGGTGATACACTAACACACTCGCTCTTTGAGTAAACGCTGCGCGGTATTTCACAAAGATGAACACAATCCATCTCTCACCGCCCGCGTACGCATGCACAAACGAGCACGCTCGCGGGGATTTTCACGGGACTGCGCCCGCTCGCCTCGCCGCCTCTAAACTTCGCTGCGCGGACGAAATAGCCGCCCGCGTCTCATTGAAAATGAATTACTAGCAGGCGGTGACCGCGTACCGTCTGGAATCCCCTGAACACTTTTAAACCAATTTTTTGGTTTAAAAGTGGGTGGTCACGGCACCCACTTTGACGAAACCCTGCTATAGGGGGAGTGGGGGACAGACCCTCCGATTGGGCAGTCAGTCACTCTATACCGCTACCAGAATAATCGCTACTAACATTGCGTAAAGTTGCAGCCTTTAAGCAGTAAGGCCCAGTTTAAGGCTGGACTGGACCAGTAAATGGCTGGACTGGACTAATTGACCATGCACGGAGGCCCCAAGTGGTCCATGGTGGTGGTAGCAGTCAGGAGGACAATGGGTTAATTTCTAGCGGGACAGGACTGGGTCAAAGATCAGAACTGGTGCTGTTTAGGAACAGAGAGAGAGAGAGAGAGAGAGAGAGAGAGAGAGAGAGAGAGAGAGAGAGAGAAAGAGGAACCCCTTATTACACCCACAACCCCCCCATCCAGCCTTAATCCCCTCTTCCACTGCCGCTGAATAAAAGTGAAAAGATTCAATGTTTGTTCATGTTAGATGACATGGAGGCACACTCTGCTCTGCTCTGCTCTGCTCTGTCTGCTAGAAGCTTCACACAAAGAGGACCCTCCTCCTCCCTCTCCCTCTCCCTCTCCCTCTCCCTCTCTCTCTCTCTCTACATTCACACAAGCCCCGACGTGAACTTAAACTAGAAAGATGCAAACATGAAAAATTGCAATTGTGGTTGTGGTTGTCACACTTGCAAATGAATTCCGTCTTAAAATTTGAATGTTTCCCATTCAAGTCAAGGGGAAAATGTATTCACTAACACATATATATGGAGATCTCTGCGTCAGTCCTTGTCCCTTTTATGATAATGCCCATATATAAGTCAATGGAGAATTTTTTTTTCATGAATAAATTAATATAAATTAAACAATATAACATATCTCTTAGCAAAATGCAAGCAGACGTGTCCCAGCCGGTCGATTTGACATGTGCGGCCCAAGTAGAGCGTCAAAATAAAGTTTATCCGGACCGGAAATAAAGTCGGACAAGTACTATAGTCTGATTGCCTTGTTAGGGCAACCAACACTAAAACACATAGATAGACAAACATTGCAATACAAACAGGGCTCCCTGTAGTAGTAGCAGCTGGTAATCTTATTTATTTTATACTTATAATCCAGAATATATAGAATCCATAAGGTGGTGGTGTGTGTTTGTGCATTCGTGTTCCAAGTCAACCACAGAACAGTTGGCTCCGAACCTGGTGGTGCAAATATACTGTAAGTCATGGGTCTCAGGAGGACATTGAACAGGCGATGCCTCTATGCTTTTTTTTGTGTTATTCCATAGTTTAGCGCCCTATTGCACAACATGTGTGGACAAGCAAAACCTACATAGTGTAAGGAGCTACTGCGCAGCCGGCACCTGCATGTGTGTAAGCACGTGCGTGCATTTCTTTGTCACTTTTTGAGACACCACTGCATGTGTGTCTGACTCGCGGACAGTTTGTAAATCCCTTCATCATTTAAATAATGGACATTTAGGACATTTTCAGACAAGTGTGTGTGTGTGTGTGTGTGTGTGTGTGTGAGACACCTACCTACCTAGGCAAGGTATATATGCCATGTTAATGGTACAGGTGTGATTAAAATGATGCAAACTATTGCAAAACCGACGTTACGATCAAAGCCGAAGTCCGACACAAACAAACAAACAAATATTCACAAAGCTGCAGCGACTTAAGTTCCAAGTTGAAGTCCGATCCAACAATATGAAACATTTCCACAAATATTATACTTCGGGGAAGAGTACTTTTGTACTCTTGTCTTGAAGAGTACTTTTGGAGGCACGCTACAGAAACAGGTCATTAGTTCAGCATGTTGCTTGTGGGGGGCCATATGGCAAAAGTATCTTATAACACAACAGTACTATAACCTTTCCCTGTTAAAAAAAGAACTATATCGCTACAAGGTAACACGAGAAATGTACATACTAGTAGTAGTTCCAGGGGGTCCCTGAAAGTTGGTCTCAATTGGTCTAAACTCTAGAACATACATGGGTAACTGGCGGCCCAGGGTTTCAGCTGTTAAAATTCCAAACATGCACACATGACCCACTCTAATTACTAGCTTAATGGTAGTACTTGTCTTTTTTTATGTCCAATGTATTTGTATTTAAGTTCATAAAGTTAACATAAGAACATATAAAGAACATATAACATAAGAACATATGAAATTAAATGAAAATGTTACTTTTCAGGATTTATATTCAAAAATAGCAAAAACTATTTCAGGATTCCAATTTAAAAATAACAAAAAATAGACAATCTACAAGCTCAAAACGCATCGCACTGCAATGTGTTTTGTGCTGGCAGATCGTCTCGTTTTGCTATTTTTCACTGTATATGCATTGTGGTGAAAATATAGTGGTGATCATCATCAAGGTCTAGAATGAGCTAAAATAACATTAAGGATGTGTAGGTTGGAGTCCCAGACAGGATGAAGAGGAATCCTATCAAATGGGGATTCATGTCCTCTAATGCATATCAAACTAGGGATTGAGGATCATTCATCATCCTAATGCAGTGCAACTAGACTTGTTTGTTTTGGCCAGCGTGTAACAACTGGCTGCTAGATGCAGCTCACTGGGAAGGAAGCCCTCAGTCACTTGAGGTGGCTGAGAAAAGAAAGAAAGAAAGAAAGAAAGAAAGAAAGAAAGAAAGATGGTTGGGATAGATATATACTTGCCCAAAGGTCATGCCCACTTGCCCCGAAAAGTAAATTGTCCATTATAAAATGATACCGTAGATAGGATTTTAATTACCGCTCAATTTAACATTTATTTCTTTACTTTCTGGGGCTGTGCGCTAAAAAATGTCATACCTCAATACGGTACCTTCAAATCCAAATGCCTACATAGCTATGCTTGAATATGTCTATGGTTTCACACTTGTTCCACAGACGAGAAGACAGAGTGCACTGGCCATGTTCAGGTGTTTAGACAGATATCTCGTGTTGTGTTATAGACAGTTGCGTCCCCTAGTCTCAAATGAGCACTTGCCCGGCAGTCGGGCAACCTGAAAGCAAACTTCACCTGCCTGAAGGTTTTATTTACCTGCCGGGGGCAAGTGGGCAAGCCTTAGTGTCAATGCCTGTCAAATATGATTATTTTGGGGGGGTCCCCTCCCCTCCCCAGTTGAAATATGATTATTTTGGGGGTCACAGCCTGAAAAGGTTGAGAACCACTGCCTTAGTTCACACATGACCCTGTGTGCACTTCAAACCACTGACACACTTCCTCCAAAGGACTCTAGTAGTAGTTGGTAATGGTCTGAGACTGTGTTTCGGTCTTGGAGGAAAAGCGTTGCTGGCCCCGGCTCGCTGCTGCTGCTGCTTTCCTTTCTTTCCTTTTCTTTTGTTGTTATTGTTGCGGATCAAAGCAAAGCACCGGTGAGTGTCGGGACGCGTTGTTCTCGTTCACACATTCTTTACAAGAGGAGCGTGGAGTACCCTGCCCTGTGCCAGACCTGTGGCCGGGAACACATCATTACAGCAGCACCCTTTAATTCGCCATGTCTGCCGCACCGCGCCGAGCCACACACGCGCACGCATGCACGCACGCTTGTGAGCTACTATACTTGTTTACTCTTAAAAAATGTTCCCTAAGAGTCGCCGCACATGAGCTTTTTCCACCTGCATGTGATTTGTGTGTTCGTTATAATTGTGTTGTTGGGTGGGATTTATTGTGTTGTTGTTAGGGTGGGATCTAGTGTTGTAAATGGGTGGATAATGGATAACTGCAAATAATGATTAAAGAGTACCTACAAAAGAAAGGAAAGGTAACAAGTTCACGTTTACCAAAAACCTTAAAATAGTTGTTTACAGATTACCACCAAAGGAATAATAACATACATTTACTAGTAATATGTGGATAAACTTGTCCTTCTAGACTTTTAGGTACTGTAGGGTTAGTTGAGACTTTGAGAATATAGTTTTTCCCCAAAATGACTTGTAATGGTTGTAAACAATGGGCCAATGAAGCCTCCAGGTACAGGTGTAATCACAGAGCCTATGCTTCTTGCACTCCAATATCGCCACTGTCGGGTAGAAACCAAATATCTTTTTTTTTTCTTTTCTTTAATAAATCAGTGCTATTAAACAGTGAGCACCCTTTACGCCTGTGGGTTTTACAAATAATGAACCAAAGAAAAGTATTAAGGCCTGGAACCACTTTAACCATTATTTTATGCTTTAAAGGACAACTTTGTTTTTTTTACATAAAGGGTTCATATTTTAGATGGTCATTGGAGAAAAGAAAACATGACTGTTAAAATGTTTTCATTTACTTCTGCAAATGCAAATGCATGTGGCTAAATATGTATTTTTAGATACAATAAGCCCATTCCAAAGATGCACCACAATCTTTCATTGGCAGATGTGATTTATGGGGGCTGGTGTAAATAGTAACAAAGAAATTGCTGGTTTATTCTGTTTAAAAAGACATATTTAGCCTCTTGTACGCATGCCCCCACCCACTGAAATCAAACTACTAAAATCGCTAAAACAGAAAGCAGTAAAAAATTATTTCTCTAATTACAATCTAAAATATGAACCCTTGTTGTAAAAAAAAAGAAGTTGTCCTTTAACTATTAAAAACAGCAGATATACAATCTTTTTTAATAGCGAACATTTGTAAATCAAATACTCGCTTCTATCCACTTGGAGCTGGATATATTTGGGTAAAGTGTACAATGACACATGCAAGACAATGTATAAAGTCACCATACCAACTTTGATGAGGCAGGGTTGTGTTGTTTTAAAAACATTGTTTGTTTGTTTGTTAGTTTTTTCATCCCCTGAATGTGTGTGTTTTTGGGTTTTTTTTTTCAGTCAACTTAACTTCACTTGACTACAAATCACACTAATTCATTCATTAAGACGGGTCCTGTAACATACACCCATCTCTTTATTGTGCTTTACTGTTGCACAATCCCCAGGATTTAGTTGGCAGTCTGGTGACGTACGTTCTAATTATCCTTCAGTTTCAGATTTATCGGCCGTGACAAGCCTCCAGGCCTCCGTAAAAACTGTAAAAGGATCATTTTGTTTTCTCTGAGAAAAGGGGAGGAAAACAGATGATGTAAGAAGTAACTGTACACTGACGGGCTGTAGTAGTTCTTATGATGTACAGTAAGAGAGAGACAGCGACACAGAGGAGGTCTTTTGAGTTGAAGAACGCTTTGAATATCTAAATGAATGCCCCTACTTGATCATACCACAGCGTCACACAAAAGCATCAGATGCACAAGCCGCTTTGCGTTACGTTTTTGAGCTTGTAGATCTGATATTTTTTTCATTTGAATCCTGAAAAGTAAGATTTGTTTTGGGGCTTTTATGTCTTTATTGATAGGACAGTAGACTGACAGGAAATGGGGAGAGAGATGGGGAGTGACGTGAGGCAAAGGTCATCCGGATCAGGAATCGAACCGGCGCCGCCGCCGCCAGGCATCCATGCTGCCTAAGTGGTATGCGCCTGGACCAGTAGGCCAGTGGCCGCCCCTACATCAGCTACTTTTGATGCTTTTGTGTGACGCTTGGAGTACGATCAAGTAGGACGTTAAATTACGAAAAAACACAAAAAGTTAGAATATGGAGATGAGAGGTTTCTGCCTGACAACAACGACAAGATAAAAAAAAAATAATAATAAAGTAAAGTACAGATACTCAATACTGTACTTTACTTAAGTACGGGACTACAGTAAATGTACTTTGGATACTGAGCTCCACTCTTCTTATCTGACTGACGGCATCTCTGCTTTTATCTGTCTTTTCCTGTCGAGCTTCTGAGGCTGACCCCAGTCTGACCTGTCGAATGCCAGGGATTTCCTGGCTCCTGGGGGGGCGTGTGTAGACGTGTGTGTCTGTATGTGTGTGTGTGTGTGTGTGTGTGTGTGTGTGTGTGTGTGAGCGCGTGCATGTGCGTGTTTGTGTGTGTGTGTGTGCGCGTGCGTGTGTATCTGACTGACAGCTACCTGCTGCTAACGACCGTCTGACCAGCTGACCATGACATACACTAGGGCAGAGGTCCTCAAACTTCTTTGGCTCAGGGCAACCCTGTAAATAACTTTTCAAGCACCTTACATTTATTATGTAATATTACACTTCGTAAATATGTACATCTTTCCCAATAAGATACAGTTTACAGTATGTCACAAAGAAAACTTGAGAGAATATTAGTTTCCTTTAGCACGGATTGAACATGACTTTATACTTGAACAGTGTGTGCAGTGTGTCTGTCAGGTTTCCACGGTAACACGGTTATTTCTATTTTATTAAGACAAATACCTACAGTAAGATGAATTGTCTTAAATCCGGATTTGTACTTAGTTACGGGTTCTTTTTGTCAAAAACATGCCAGCAGGAAACGAGGTTCAAATCCGGGGTAGGAAAGGAAAGTTACATATAGTTGTTGTCGGGTGGATACCTTGTACCGGTATGTCCAAAACCGTTCGTTCTGTATTTATCATTTTTTTAAATGATTGAAACTAGTGAAAATAGCCGATCTACAAGCACACAACGCCTCGCGGCGCGAGGCGTTGTGTGCTTGTAGATCTGCTATTTTCTCTATTTTTGTGCGACAGTCTTGTATGATGAAGCGGGGGCTTTACTTTACGAAATAACATACACATTTGAAACTTGCAGATATGAGGTTTCTGCCCGACAGTGACGATATACTGTAAAGCTTTAAGCACATTTTCTTTTTACAATAGTAAAATGAGTGCAATAAAAAAAAAGAAGTACAATAATATATAATTTAAAACATTTTTAAATTAAACCTGTTCCTATGGACCACCTGTAATTGTGTCATGGATGGACAGACAGAGGGCCACGGGCTGGGAAAGCAGTCGCAGTGGTGTAGTTTTGGAGCAGCATGACTGCGCTCAGGGGAGCAGCCATTGTGTGCACGAGAATAGACCTCAACGTCAACAATAGCAGAAAGTATTCTCAAACAAAACGGCCTCTTGTCAGGACATGAGGTCGCACGGCTGTACAACGTCAACAATGCTCCTCCTGTCACGTGACGAGCTGTCCGTCTGTCAAATATGTCTGACATGTGGGTCATACGCACGTCATGAATGTATGAATGTGTTAATTATACCAGAGGTTCTGGAACCTTTTTCAAAAATGATATGTATTTGGTTTGCAGACTCTCATCCCAACAAAATAGTCTGTGCCAGGGACCTCCTACACAAGCAAAGATTTGAGAATCTTTCAAAAATAGCGAGCTTGATACGACCCAGGGGTCGTCTTCTTGAGGAGGTTTCAGGGGGTCCCCAGCTAAATTATTCATAGTTAAGAATCTTACATGGCCCGGCCCCCTTACAGGTCTGTAAAGAGTGTCGACCTAATGCATATCCTCAACTCGTCTACAGACTGCTGAACAAGGCATGACCACCGCCTGTCATCAGTCATGGCTTTGGGACTTGTTGCTTTCCTCATGGACCTACCTGTGGATTATACCAGTAAAGCAACCTTCTGTGTGGACTGTGTGGTTGAACTTGACACTTGCCAATACTCTGCAGAGTCTGCCCTTTAATCTCATGTACAACACACTGATACTCTTCTTGCACTAATATGTCTTATGTCATGAACAGTATATACAGTACCAGCTGCTATATGCTCACGCACCTTATTACTAATACCTCATGTCAGCGCTGCCGCTACAATGACGCGCACGACGCACTGTGCGTCAGACATCACGCTGCCAAAGGGCACCAAAGAATGAGAGAGAAAAGAAAAAAGAAGAAGAGCCAAGCCGATCCATTTGATCTGGGGGCGGGGCCGCAGCGCAGTCCGCGACTCACTCTTGAGTCTGCGCTCACTCACAGACAGACAGACAGACAGACAGACAGACAGACAGACAGACAGACAGACACAGAGACAGAAACACTCACCCAGTAGAGATCCAACGGTCATAGACTGATCTGATCTGATACACCCTGCAACATTTCGCACGCGTGGGGGGGGGGGGGGGGGGGGGGGGGTGTCGCTGTCGTGGGGGGCACCCAACAGCCAGTTGAGCTTCAGGCACCAAAATGGGTTGCAGCAGCCCTGCCTCATGTGCAACATGCTTGGATAGATATGCTATAAATATTAAGATACATAGTTGTCTTTTTCCTCTCTCTTTCTGGAAACAATCATAAACGACGGAGCTTGTTGCACGAAGACAAATTTAAACCACTGTTTTTACACCTGTGATGTGACAATAAAGATGCTTCCGATTGTGAAACTGGGGGTCCTTGAAATGTAAAGGTTGAGTAGCTGGGATGACACTGGATGTGTCATCATGGCCAAAACAAGACAGGGGCTAATGATGGCGTCTCTCTCTCTCAAGTGGATCTCTCAGAATTCAGTCATCTATGACGTTATCTATGACTAAATGTAACTTTACGGGCAATGATTGCGACCGATAGACAATGATGCTATAGACAATGATTACTATCACAATATAGACAATGATTGCGACCGTCAGGGAGCAGTTTAACCCTAACCTCCACCGGCCGTCCGTCGGTCGGTCACACGTCACACGTCACACCTTTGCCCTGCTCATATCTCCGCATCAGTATATAGGGCTTGTTTGTTTATTGTATGACATCACGCCACATCATCAGCTGTGGACTCTGTGATGTCATCGTATCGCATCAGTATATAGGGCTTGTTTGTTTATTGTATGACATCACGCCACATCATCAGCTGTGGACTCTGTGATGTCATCGTATCTCCATATATGGCCATCTCCGTATATGGAGATATAAGTCGTCCATGCCCAAGTATGGGCTGGTGAGGTCAGACTTTGTGTGATGCGTAGGTTATCTCCATATATGGAGATTCAACATTCCAGGCAATGCTCTCTTCCCTGGTGAGAATTGCCCCTTTATATAGGGCTTGTTTGTGTATTGTATGACATCACGCCACATCATCAGCTGTGGACTCTGTGATGTCATCGTATCTCCATATATGGCCATCTCCGTATATGGAGATATAAGTCGTCCATGCCCAAGTATGGGCTGGTGAGGTCAGACTTTGTGTGATGCGTAGGTTATCTCCATATATGGAGATTCAACATTCCAGGTGTAACTATGGCTACCCGTATGACGTGAGAGGTGGAGGTTGTGATATTTGTGGAGATAAGTGACCAACGGTCGCTTATCTCCCGATTAGGGAGTCTTACTGGTTACTATCACAATATAGAGCTGTTTAACACTGTTACTGAACAAACACTTTATAGCAATGATTACTGTCACAATATAGAGCTATTTAACACTGTTACTGAACAAACACTCTATAACAATGATTACTATCACAATATAGAGCTATTTAACACATATTTGAACCTAAGAATGGGTTACCTAAGTATGATTACTGTACACATTCAGGATTGTTTGGCACGTGTTCTTATGAAGGTAGACAGACACGTGTGTGTGTGCGTTTGTGTGCATGCGTGCGTGTGCACACGCACGTGTGTGTGTGTGTGTGTGTGTGTGTGTGTGTGTGTGTGTGTGTGTGTGTGTGTGTGTGTGTGTGTGTGTGTGTGTGTGTGTGTGTGTGTGTGTGCGCGCGTGCGCCTTAAGGGCATGTTTGAATTAGCAGCCATGAATTAGCAGGGTGAAGGTTGGGTGGGGTGGGGACTGGGGAGGAGCTGTGTGTGGTAGGTTGTTAGCATGGAGGGAGAGAGAGAGAGACAGAGACAGGATATCCTCGTTGTGTCTGCTTCTGATCTTATCTCACTGTCACTGGGAGGGACGGACGGACGGACGGACGGACGGACGGACGGACGGACGGACGGACGGACGGACGGACAAGGCAGACATACAGACAGACAGACAGACAGACAGACAGACAGACAGACGGACAGACAGACGCACAGACGGAGAGCTCTCTGCATTCTTAGCTAGTGACAGACAGGGAGGGACCACCATTCATCCTCCTCGTCTGCAAACAATATCTTCTCCTCCTCACTCAGTGTTGCCAGATTTTGTAAAAAAAAAAAAAAAAGCAATCAGGTCTGGGAAAGTCAGATGCGACTATAGGCCACGTGAGCACTTTAAAGTTGTACTATGTAACTTTTTTTATAAAACAAATCTTAAAATTCTCCTAACTATTAAATCACAAAAGTTTTAGAAGATCCGCGCCGTGAATTTCAGCCTGTAAAGCCTTCTCTGTATGTAAACTGAGATCCTTGCCGTGGACCGGATCTCGCGCCAAAATTGCGTCATCACACTACCGGCCAATCACAGCGAGGGTTATACAACTGCCGGCCAATCACAGCGCATCTTGAAGTGGGGTCGCTATGGCAGCCATATTTGTTGTCGCCCGTTTGTACCATCCCTTCTCTAGGTAATTTCGCCTACCAGGCAGGGTGAAGGAGTCCGTATCTCTGGAATTACTGAACGCACAGGAACAAGGGACCCCTTAAAAGATAGATCTCAGCGAGGTGGAGGCAGACGCGGGGGTCTGAAGGTACGAAAAACGTCCGAAAGACGCGGACGCGACCGCGGTTTGCTATAGGGCTAATGACCACTAGTTGGGCATCTTACACAGTATGGCTTTAAAGCAGCACATGTAGTTTGGACCATAGATATAAAACACTAGATACCTCATCTGCCTCTACAGTTCATTGAGCGATGTGTAACAACTGGAGTCCGGATGTCCAGGAAAAACCGAGGGACCGCTTCCAGTCGAGTGACTACTGGCCAATGACAACGCATCTTTTCCGTGTCTTATCAATTCAAGGAGGCATCTACCTTTCTATGTCTATGGTTTGGGCTATCGGTGGCCACTTTGGACTTCATTACACAAGAGTCTCTGCAAGCATGTCCGACGAGGACACGCAGAACGTGATTGGCCAGTCTTCACTTTGACTGGCAGTTCTGCCATGGCAAATGATGAAGCTCATGGTCTCCTATACATAGAGATACAGTCAAGCTGTGGACAAATACATGTCAGTTTGGATGGTGCTGGACATGAAAATGTTTGAGAACCAATGGTTTAAACAACATTTAGGAAGCAAGCCCAAAATAAGCTACTACACTTTAGAAACAAGCCCAACATTGCTCACAATGGGGGGTGGGGCGCCCGCTGGCCTATCGGTCCAGGCGCATACCACATAGGCTCTGATGCCTGACAGCGGGTCACAGGTTCGAATCCCGATCCTGGAAACCTTTGCTGCGTGTCTCTCCCCATTTCCTGCACTGCCCTATCAATAAAAGCCCTAAAACAAATCTTTAAAAAAAACATTGCTCACAATAAGCAGACATGGCAACACACACACACACACACACACACACACACTCTCTCTCTCTACTATTTGGGATTGTATTATTGTTCGAATTTGATTAGTATTGTATTGATGTGACAGAATAATATTATTTAATATTTATGCTTATTTATGTCCACTTCTCACTGTGAT
Organism: Nannobrachium achirus; assembly: GCF_963921795.1. Taxonomy (NCBI): domain Eukaryota; kingdom Metazoa; phylum Chordata; class Actinopteri; order Myctophiformes; family Myctophidae; genus Nannobrachium; species Nannobrachium achirus. Next base: position 28,673,636 of record NC_137815.1, read on the forward strand.
GATCATCCTCCCTACTGTACATTTAAAACCACACTTAAAACCCACCTTTTCAGACTCAAATTCCCTAGCTAGTTCTAATCGTCCCTTGTTAGTGTGTTGCCCACCAGGGCAACACACTATAGTATATATAGTACTAGTGCTACTTTATTCACATGACATTCTGGCTATCCAGACTATAAATAGGCAAGCACACTCGCAATTTCCCAGAATTGCATCTTTCTAGTTTTACCTTTACTTCTATAGTTTTTAAACTTTTAACACATTTTTCCTGATAAAGTTGTATTTTATTTTGTTGCCGTTTTGTAAAGCAACATTTCTGAGTACTCAGAAAAGCGCTGTATAAATTGTATTTTTTATGTATTTTTCCAGAATCACTCTGGAACAAGAGCAGTCAAAAAGCTCACAGAACGTCACGGTCATAAAGTGCACTGCTGAAAAAAGAACTATCATCATCATCATCATTATCCTCATCCATTCCTGGCCCTTTACACGGTGTCGGATGGCAGGAAATGAATACCTGTAAACACAGCGTCCAGCCGGCCGGCCAGCCGGCCTACAGAGGAGAGGAGAGGACATCTAACACAGTGGGTTTCAACCTTTTTCAGATCAAGGCCCATCATTTATTCAGCATTTGAGCCACAGACCACCATCTGATGAGATGTAGTAAATGTAAAGTGGTAAAAGGAGCATTTATATATCGCCTTTATCCATGGTGCTTTACAGAGATTGTGCATTACTTTCATCCATACACCAATGGCAGAGGAAACCATGCCCTTGCCCCAACATGCTCACCGGGAGCAACTAGGGGTTCAGAGTCTTGCTCAAGGACTCTTCCACACTATTAAACTCTGGGGGAGCCCGGGATCGAACTGGGAACCATTCGGGAACTCTCCGTTTTCTAATGATGTTTCTCTACCCCTGAGCCACTGCCGATGTAAACTCTCAGACCCAAAATGTAGAAGATATTGTGAAGATTTGGTCTGTTTTGATGTTGGTACCATTAGGAGAGATAACAGACAAAACGTTGATCAAAACTAGAAAAATATTGTTCCTTCGAAACAATTGTGGGCTCGCTTCAAGCCAGAAAACAATGGCTATAAAAGCACAAAATGTCAAGATCGCAGGCAGTGCTCTCTTTGACGTTACTGACGTCAAAGATTGGTCCATTTTGTTCCAAAAATGTGTTGTGCAAAAGTTGACCCGCTGGTGGCGCTATAACAGGCCAATGTGAGAAGGTTGTTATCTGTTCCTTGACCTATTGGGAATGTGCTTGCAAGATTTCACGCACATCCCAGGCTGTGTTCATGATTTGAGGTGTTTTTGGCTTTGGACACTTTATCGCTGCTTGCAGCTATATTTATTATTATTATTTTATAATTTTTTTGTGTGCACTTCATAGGCATGTTAGATAAAGGTCCTTAGATTGTGTGTAGAATGTTTCATGCAAATTGCAAAAAAGATCCTAGTATAAAAAACGGGTTTAAGCGTTTTACAAACTGCTCAAAATTATATAGCGCCCCCCTTTGGCCATTTGGGGTAAGAATGGTTTCAGTGATATTTGAACTAACCCTCTACACTATTTTGTCATGAAAATGTGACTTTGCATGTATGTTTTAGAGGCAGAAGAATAATTTGCATAAAAATGCAATATTGTTTGAATTATTTAAAAAAGCATGTTTCAATGTTAAAGAAATCCGATCTGACAGATCTTTAGATCCAAAGTTCACGTAAAAAAAGTTTTGTGCACGTGACGCGAAAATTGGAATAAAATTGGTTTCAGTGATACTTTGACTAACCCTCCACATCTTTGCCAAATGCCATGAACGTGTAACTTTGTATGTATGATTTAGAGGCCGAAGAATAATTTGCATAAAACCGCAATATTTATTGAATTATTAAAAAAATATATTTCACTTTAAAAGAAATCCGACCAGACAGTTTGACCGTATTGGTCCAAAGTTCATGTGAAAAAAGTTTTGTGCACTTGACGCGAAAATCCCAGGAGGAGATAGATTTTTACTGTTTTTCATATAATTCCGAATTGTGGGAGACCTAAAGGTCAGAGGTCAAAAGTTAGAGGGTAAAAGTTGTTCGGCATGAGGAGACGCATAAGTGTATACAGGTTTCATGGCTGTATGTATAACACAGCATGAGCTATACCTGTTCAAAGATCGCACTTTCGAAGGCTTCCTACAGCGCCACCATTTGGCCGATTGCTATAAAAAATAATAGCACACTTCGCCACTGTAAACTGAACACATTGATGTTTTTATTTTCATTTTCTCACTAAGTATGTAGGAGTAGAAAGGAACCGAAGTTTTGAGGAGAACTTGATATAGTATGCCTGCCTGATAGATAAATAATGACAATATCTAAAGTGTGCTCGCCTTATAGGCGAGCCCACAATAACAATTATTCTACATTCTCTAATTGTGTAGACTTTACTGTGAAATGAGGTAATGCCGATGTTTAACAATACCATATGGGTCCATTTGGGTTTAACTTTTACACTCTCAATAGTTAAAGATCTATAAGGGTCCATTTAGTTATACCGACTCTCTCATCATTTAGTTGGGGACCACCTGAAAACCCCTCCAGGACCACTGGTGGTCCCCGGACCACTTGTTGAAAACCACTGATCTAACAGAATGTGGAGGCCCAGTAATGTCTGGCATCACTGCAGACCAGAGCGCCGTCTCATATTTCACACAGCTGTGCTTTCTCCAAGGTCTCTCTCTCTCTCTGTCTCTCTGTCTCTCTCTCTCGCTCTGTGTGTGTGTGTGTGTGTGTGTGTGTGTGTGTGTGTGTGTGTGTGTGTGTGTGTGTGTGTGTGTGTGTGTGTGTGTGTGTGTGTGTGTGTGTGTGTGTGTGTGTGTGTGTCTCGCTCTCTCTGTGTTTCTACCTGCTCTCACCTTGGCTCACTCTTCTTGGCACAGAGGAATGGGGGGACCACTCCAAAATATCTGATGCATTAAACAATGACAGAGAGAGAGAGAGAGAGAGAGAGAGAGAGAGAGAGAGAGAGAGAGAGAGAGAGAGAGAGAGAGAGAGATAAACATAGTCTAGCTGGCACTCTGCCAGAGGGACAAAGGTAAACGAACGGCACACAGAGCTCAAGTTCAGCCCAGGATTCCACTGCACATTTAATCCATTAAAAAACCTGGGAAGGCATCTGTGTCAATTTAGATTCTAGCTGTATATATACAGCAGAGGTCTTCAACAGGGGGTCCGGGACCCCTAGGGGGTCCTCCTCAGGCTCAGAGTTACTACAGGGGGTCCTCCAAATCATTGTGTGATAGAAACTTTTTTTCTCATTTTTTATATTAACCACTTGAACCCTATAGCGCCCATAGTCTGAGAACTTTAGCTCACAACACCTCACAGCGCGAGGCGTTGTGAGCTTGTAGATCTGCTATTTTTGGCAAAGAGGTTTGGTGTAGAGGGGATAAAGAGCAGACTAAGTACATAGTGAAAGGTCGAGTTCATTAAGTGTTGATGGTACAAGTGGTTAAATATCTGAAAACACAAATTGACATGAATTCAAAATACACTGATGATTGTGCTGCCAAACAATGAAACTATATGGAATCTATGAAAATGTCCATGCTTCATCTCTCTCTCTCTCTTTTTTCCTTTTTCAGAAAATCCTTAGGATTTAGAACAGTATGGTTTAGAACAGTGGTTCTGAAAAATAGCAGGAAAGGTATTAAAACAATGTTCAAATACTTTCAAGATTTAAAAAGAAAAAAAAAATCTAAAAATAGTAAGATAAAAGAATCACAAGCGTGCATCGTGCCACACAGTGAGCTTGTATATGTGCTATTTTTTATTACTATCAGAATATAGAGCTGTTTCCGACACTTATTTTAGCAAGAGATAAAAAGTGTCTTGTTTATACAACAACATTAAATGAAAGTGTTTGAACACCTTCCAGCCAGTCTATCTAAGTATCATTCATTGGCCCATCAGGCATGACATCAAGACCTGTTATGTTGGCTTTATAGTTTAGTGGTGTGTCTTTTGTGCGTGTCACAGATAATGGGCCTGGCGTAAGAGAGGAAGGCAGTAAAAAAGACACACAGCGTCTAGTCATTCAAGTTATGCAAAGGCGAAATGTATACGCCTCATGCCTTCTGTACACCCAGGAGGAGTATCACATATACCACGCTCACCCCAGAGGAAATACGCCACATGCCACACATTATTGTTGTTGTGTGTGTGCACATGCACATGCACTGGACTGGAGTCACTGGACTGGACTACACTGGACTGGACTGGACTGTACTACTTTGTGAGCACACAAAGTAACATAAAATAGCAGATCTACAAGCTCACAACGCAAGCTTGTAGATCGGCTATTTCTTTGGCAAAGACATTTGATAGAGTGAAAAAAAAGACTATCTACTAACTAAGTACGTATATTATAAGTACCTTTTACCAATTCTAGAGGGGTAAGTGGTATTTAAATTAAATCTCCACGATACGATTATCGTGAGTCTTTTTACATCACGATATACGATAATATCACTTATTGTCCCATCCCTACAATGGACACACTCAATGTAGACTCTTTGAGTCTCCAACTGGAGAGCCCGCCAGACATTAAATTAGTGGCTTATGCCTCATTCACACTGTAAGCAGCAAAGCTAATGGTTTGCTTGGTAATTCAATGTAATCTCAATGGAAACCAGCTTTAAGATGCTGGAGATGCTGGGAACAAAGCTTGGAAAGCTTTAAAGCTGGTTTCCATTGAGATTACATTGAATTACCAAGCAAACCATTAGCTTTGCTGCTACAGTGTGAATGAGGCATTAGGAATGAGACAAAAACTAAAAATATCCACGAATTTCCAATGACATGTTTTGATGAACGGATATCCAGCGCCAACACCGCCAATGACGTCTTTTGACTCCTGTTGTGTGTTTTCAGTTGTTATGCTAGATGGCGCTCTTCGCTAACTTATGAGTCACCATTTGACTCCCAAAGAATCCAGCCTCCCACTGTAATGGATTTGGAAAAATGGCCTTTTCATAGCTTCCTTGTTTTGTGTTGCTCATTCAACTACCAATAACTATGGAATGGACTATCGCGACGGCACAATTTTTTTCTGATTCTCCAGTACTCTAATACAGGGTTTTAAAGCGACCGGTCTGTGGATCGTCGTGAAGAATAACATTCTATGATTTTTCAAAGGTTTGTGAAAACGCTCTGAATCGCTGGCAAGGGCAGAGTATAGATGACGTTTTAATGCTGGCATGTCATAGATTGGTATTGGCAAAAGCAGAAATACGGTAGTTTAGTTTGAATAAATGTAACTTTTCCCTCACAGTGGGACTGTCAGCTTTCCCACGGATGAGGATTTAAAACAGGCCACATGTGGAGGTATGAGATTTTAACGCAACAACGTGGCATATCATAATAAACACTGATAAATGAAGCATTTTTGCAGTAATGGAGTAGTTTGAACTTTGAAGTGCCTTCCCAGAAGGAAAGTCTGGGCAGCTCTTGGAAAGAGGGCCTTCATCGGAGCATGACCTAATGAAGGTCGACAAGGCCCCGAACGTTAGCGTGTTTTGTTTGGCCAAAATCAAATGAAATAGTTCAGACCTTGCCATAATAACTCAGTGGCAGCTTAAGATATTGTTCCATTGTTTTCAAGCTCAGTTAGTACATTGGCGCCTTTTTGACCAGTGGAGGGTTTCATGGCCTGGCCATGCTTAACTTTAAAACAAAGCCACGTCAATTGTGAATTACACATCATTACACCTGCCTATACTAACTCCTTCACATTGTTCTAATTTAATATGTGTGTGCATGTAAATAGAAGTATAGATCTGACATTTCAGATGTACTCAGTGCCGATCTAAAATCTGATTGATGTGCAAAAACAAGCACATTAAAGGTGGAGGAAATATGCATAAAATAACTGAAATTTAAATGTTAAAATGTGAATGCTAGGTGGTGGATGCCATGATGCGATGTGAGAGTGCGGTCTAGCCAACACTAGGACTCCTGAATCTCTGGCCTGGCTCTACTCTCTCCTATCTAACATCACGGTCCTGAGCTCTACAGTGTTGTTAGATAAACTGTCACTCGTATGGTGCTGGCGCCACACTTCTTGCCTTTCCTGGCTTTGCCCTGGGTTGGCTCCCATAATGTCAGGGTGCCTGACACAGTGCTCTGCCAGCCTCATCCTTCTCTCTCTGACTTTGTCTGCAAGCCGTGGTAGGTCCCCGTAGACGATCACATTTCTGAATGCTATCCACAAGTTTCCGCGGGAGTTTACTGGAGACTATCAGGACCAAACTTCCGGGTTTAACAGCAGACATACAAGCTCACGTCGCGTCGCAGATGCAACCCGTTGTGAGCTTGTAAATCGGCGGCGGAACCTCGGTGCAGACGTTTGCGCAATGCACTATGGGGCGTAGGAAACTCATGGATAGGGCATACATGGGCAACTGGCGGCCCGGGGGCCACGTGCGGCCCCCAACTTCACCTAATGTGGCCCGCAGGTTAATATCGGAATACTGATGGATTTCAGCTCTTACAATTCCAAACATGTAAACATGTCCCGCTTTAATTACTTTGGTCTATACTAGTTGAATGACTAATAGTAGTATTAAAATGTTAGTCTTTTTTATGTCCAATGTATTTGTATTTAAGTATAATTAAATGCATTTGAACTTAAATCAAACTTTTACATTTCCGGATTCCAATTAAAAAAGAACAAAAGGTAATTCAGGATTCCAATTCAAAAGTAGCAAAAATAGCAGATCTACAAGCTCAAAATGCATTGCGCTGCGACGCGTTTTGAGCTTGTAGATCGGCTATTTTTGCTACTCTTACTGGATAAGAGGTTTCTGCTCGACAGTAATACTATGCAATGTGGCCGTCTGGAGTGAGTATGGAAATATAGTGGCCCTCTCCATCATCAAAGTTGCCCACCCCTGCTATAGAGGGTGAATGACATGGGGGAATGATATGCCCAGGGAACCCCAAACGACGTCCGTCCGGCCGGCCTGCATGGATGCATTCAACTGGGTTACCAAAAAAGACATGAGTTTTCAACAAAAGACGACAACAAATCTTTTTCATTATGACGCTCGCTCCCCCAAGACGAAATGCTGAGGGCAGCGTTTCTAATGTCCTCCTCTGTCCTTTAATTACAATGTAAGGCATCTGGGGTCAGCAGAATATGCTCTAGCAGCCAATGGTTCCTAAACGTTTTAGCTCCAGACCCAAAAGAGAAATGATTTGCCTGGGACCCAAACTAGTGAAAACAGCAGATCTACAAGCTCACAACGCAGTCGCTTCGTGCCGCGTTGTGCGCTTGTAGATCGGCTATTTTCACTACTTTTAAAACAGTTGTTTTCTAATTTATGGATTTTCCTATATTTTTCCTTTACGAAATTACTTTTATTATTAATGAAAATCTTAGCTTTTGGTTAGATGTTTTGAAATAAGAATAATTAAAAATGTAGGAAACAACCCATAAAAAATGTGTCCGCAACCCAGAAATGGTCCCGACCCAGTGTTTGGGAACCAGTGGTCTTATACGGTGTCACAGTCTTACAAAAGTGCAACTCATGAATCGTTGTTGTCGGGGCAGAAACGTCTTATCTTCAAATTCTAACTTTTGTAATTTTTTTTTCCCCTACAGTGTCACACAAAAGCATCAAAAGTAGCAGATCCGCAAGCTTGTACATCTGCTACTTTTGATGCTTTAGAATTTGAAAGGTGAAAAGTAACAGTTGTAGACATGAGGTTGCCACAAATTTCTGCTTGCTTTGCGCAAAAATAACACACTTAAATATGTGAATTACTGGACTCGACTGAACTGTTATTATTAGCCTCCAATTATACTTTTTAAAGCACAGTGTCTGTCAAAAGTGTCTGAGAATTATAAGCATGACAAGAATGTGTTTGGTCAATCCAAACTTGATGTTAAAAAATAATACATATGGTAGCAAAGCATTTTTTCTTTTATTATTTAGATAATATGTGTATTATGTAATAATTAACCCGTTAACCCCTCCTTTCCAGAAGCTAAATCTATTAAGTTTTGTATTTTGCAAAAAAGCCAGTATTTATTTTCTAACAGTGGCGTATACGGTTCACCTTCCTACATAATGTATGGCTCTGTGGCTGTCCAGTGGAGTTTAGCCAGCTTTTGTTTGTTTGTGAACATTGTGTTTAAATTCCAAAAAATTCCTTTGTTGTCATCCTACAGCACGCACCCATCTCCGGGCATCAAAGAGAAGCTGCACGAAAGTATATAAATAGGATGGAAATTAGAGAACAAGTTCACATAAGGCAAGAGTTAGCCCAGCAGCGGTGACATTTCAAAGCCTTGGGAGTTGAAAGTGAAAGTTTGAAATAGTTAATTCAAAGGAGAGAGAGGCATGAAAAGCCCCCTGACTTCCACCATTCATCCCCTGGGGACTAGAGGAGTGAATGGGCTTTGTGTGGAACGTTCCAGAGACTTACTTATAGGGCTGGGCGATGATATGATATTCATATCACTATCACCATTATTTAAAACCTTTGCCTTTATTGCAATGAATGAACAATTACTCCAAATTCATTCAATCATCGGTTTCGATATACATTTTCAGCTAATTGCCCAGCTCTACTCTTACTACATAACTGCAGATTTTTTTTCCAGAGACAAACATTACGTTTTAACTGTGGCTATTAAAAAATAGAAGCTTTTAAACATAAAAAAAAGCTTTCACTGTAGTTTTGGTCGACGAAATTAACAACACTGGTTCAAAAATAGCTCCAGGCAGGACACATACCACGGAGAAAAGAAAAGAAAAAAGCAAGAAGAATCTCTGATTGACACAAACTTTACAAAAACATGCCATTCTTCCACACAGTGAGAGAGAGGCCTCAACGCAGACACACAACACCCTGTTTGTCCTATGTCAAGGTAAGAAGGAGCAGCCTAGTCCAGGCACGTGCACACAACATAGACACCAAAGGGGGTTTGAGCCCCTGCCCTTTTATCCATTTGTAAAAAGTGCCCTCTCCAGACCATGAATTCAGTTTTTACTATGGTGGAAGAAATGCAAATGCCCTCTTTCCATACCTGACGGCAGCATAAAAGAGAATTGCCTTGTCCAAACTCTCCTGAACTTGAACGCAGCATTTTACAGTATGTTGAAAGAATTGCCCTCTCTGTGTAGAAATCCATGCCGTTATGCCACATCTCCAGTATTGACTTGATCATGCTCAGTTCAGTGTGGTATCAATCGCGCGCCGAAAATAACCGACCTCCAAGCTAAAATAGCCGACCTCCAAGCTCACAACGGGTCGCAGCGCGACCCGTTGTGAGCTTGGAGGTCTTGGAAGTTTCAAATTTGTACAAATTTCGCAAAGAAAAGCACTGCTTTCATCATACAAGGCCATCGCACAAAAGCAGTGAAAACAGCTGATCTACAAGCACACAGTGTGCTTGTGCTTGTAGATCGGCTGTTTTCACTAGTTTAAAATATTTTAAAAAGGATAAATACAAAACAATCGGTTTTGGACCTACAAGGTTTCCACCCAACAACGACGATATAGTAACCAGACTCCATTACCTTCATCTGGTTCTGTAATAACCTTGACAGTGATGTAAAGTAACTAAGTACTTTTTACTTAAGTACTGTAAGTAAGTACAATTTTGAGATATTTGTACTTTACTTGAGCATTTCCATATTTCCAATACTTTTACTTCTACTCCACAACATCTCGGATACAAATATTGTACTTTTACTCCACTACATTTATTTGAAAAATTTAGTTACTAGTTACTTTGGCAGATATAAATTATGAGAGAGCAGAAATAATTATTATAAAACATACATAAACCACTTTAGCCATAATTTTAGGCTATTTGAAATAGCCAATCTATAAGCTCACAGCGCGACGCGACGCGTTGTGAGTTTGTAGATCGGCTTATAGAACTTTTAGTACTTTAAGCACTTTCAGCTTTCAGGAAGAAACCAAAAAGGCAAATGTGCACATTAAAACCACACCTGGGGGTCTATAAAGCCCCCTTTCGACTGCAGCTTTAGCACCACACCACACCACACCGCACCACATGAAAATATCTACATTTTCCATTATACAAAAGTACCTCTATCGGTAAGAAACAAATTGACCCTTTTAACTGTGATTATAATACAATATCAATTTGTATTACAACTATCCCAAATTATAATCCACTATAATGGATTATAACTGTGTTACCACTCTACCCAGGTCCTTGTAGAGAGAGAGAGAGAGAGAGAGAGAGAGAGAGAGAGAGAGAGAGAGAGAGAGAGAGAGAGAGAGGCGAGGAGGGTAATGTCAGAGAGATCTCACTGGGAGGAACTCAACCTCTGTGTGAACTTGCATTGGTTGCACGAGGCACCAAGGCTAACAACAAGCAGCAGGATCAACAGGACGAAGGAACGCTGCTTCCTTCCTCTTTTTCTTCCTCTTTTCCACAGTTCTGGCCTCGGCAGCTTCTATACGTCATCATCCCGACTACAACACGCTGCTTCTGGAAGCATTCCTCACCGCAGTGACTCTCCCGCCATTTCTCTTTCATCTCTACATTTTTATCCCACGATTTTGTTACCCATTTTTCACCCGGTGTCAATTATCTAATAACGTTTTCAGGCCAAGGACCCCTTAGTTGAGCGAGAGACGAAGCAGGGACCTCCACAACTTTTTTAATAGATTCCATATCGTTTCATTGTTTGACAGCACGATCATCAGTGTATTTTGGGTACATGTCAATTTGTGTTTGAACCGTCAATACTTGACCTTTCACTCTCTACTTAAACTTGACCTTTCACTCTGTACTAATTTTCCCGTCTACAACAAACCTCTTTGCCAAAAATAGCCGATCTACAAGGCGTTGTGAGCTTGTAGAATTGCTATTTTTGGCAACTTTTCTCAGAATATATGGACACTAGGGTTCAAGTGGTTAATATAAAAAAGGAGAAAAAGGTTTCTATCACACAAAGATTTAGAGGACCCCCTGTAGTAACTCTGAGGACCCCCTAGGGGTCCTGGACCCCCCGTTGAAGACCCTTGATCTAATGTAATCCTGGGTGCTACACTCCCTCTGCCAACCCGAGGAGACAACGGACTGACTCCAAGTTGCTTCTTTTTTTTATTTTTTTTTATAGATATTTGTTTTTTGGCCTTTATTGATAGGACAGTTATTAGACTGACAGGAAATGGGGGGAGAGACGGAGAGTGACATGCGGCAAAGGTCGTCTGGATCGGGAATCGAACCGGCGACACCACCAGGCATCCATGCCTATGTGGCAATGCCTAAGTGGTATGCTCCTGGTCCAGTAGGCCAGCGGGCGGGCACACCCCCCCAAGTTGTTTCTTTTTAACCTGACAGAGGGGAGTTTCCCCGGTCGGACGTAGCGCGTGGAAGGAACGTTATTCCAATCAGTTCCTGCAGCACATGCCCCCAGCGCCCATAGAATCCCCGGTTTGTCTTGCCCTATAGAGGAACCTGATGTACAAATGTATGTGTCGACTGAATGAGTCTCAGCTTTCCATTATTATGCAGCTCTGCTGTATTACCTGTATCTGCTGTCCTTATTGTAAATCGCTCTGGATTCTGGATTTTAAGACCGTCTGCTAAGAAAAAGACTAAATTATAAACTGTCTGTCCAACCCCAGCCTCAGTGTTGCAAGATATCACTCTACTTTCTGGAAAGGCTGGTAACGCTACAAACTGGTATGACTGTCTCTTGTAATAGCTGATGTTTTTATTGCGACCGTCAGGTCACAAGTTGCTATGAAAAACTCCACCGGCTGTCAGTCTGTCAGTCTGTCTGTACGTCAAGTCACACTTTTCCCCTACTCATATCTCCGCCACTGTTGCCCCTATCGATGCCAAACTTTGCACACACACTCCCATTTAGCGCCACCATCAGGCCGATTTTTTCAAACATATTTTTGCACACTGCTCCTACACATTTTGGCCTAAAAGCATGCAAAAGTCATGTCATCAACATGGATATGTCCCATTTCCCATATTCCCTCCTGATTGGCTACGACTGCCTTCTAAAGTTTGTGTATGCGACATGACGGTGGCTTATCTCCCCATTAGGGAGTCTTACTGGTGGTATAGGGGTGTTTTTTTATGTATGCGATAGGCAGTGACGTCATTACGTGCGCGTCCCGCGTCTCTGACGCATTCACGTTGCCTAGAGACGCATTCACGTCATTGTCCTGGGGTCCCACGGACGCATCGCCTCCATTGGAGTCCACGTTAAAATAATTTACCACGTCGCGAAAAAAAAAAATATTTTAAAAAGTCCAGACGCCACCATTGTTCATGGGTGAAGGCATGCTACTGTACCCTACGTTAACACAAATGAAATCCGCGTAGAAAGTCTTAAAACAGACGATAGAACTAACGGCAGTGTGTGTTTGGAATCCACCGACGCTATTTTGTGCGCCGTCCATGGTCACAGAATTCAATGGGTGCCTTAGTTTTAGCGTAGCACCGGGCCGCTCTCTGACCATAGTGGCACAGCATGTTAGGTGATACACCAAGAAGGGTTCCCCCACCGAACGTGGGTTTGGCTTGTCGAGCCTGTTATCGGGTAAGCGTCACGTCATGGGCTGCTATAGCGGCCGGGGGCCGGGAGGTACAATGCGTCATCGATAGTTGTGTGCTTTGGAAGTGCATGCGTGCCGCGGAACAACGGTGGAACGCGTGAAACACTAAAAAGTTTGGTTACCTTTTTGAAAAGACAAGGGGAGAGCTAAATACAATGGGCTATATGCAGCACGGTTGTTACATCATGCTCGGGAGGGAACACTTCGACAATGCAGACGGAGCCAGGCACTTGTCCATAGTGCATCAACTAAGACCCAAGTGCAATCAATAACTTTGCACGTCTGCGACTAGCTCTGGTCCATAGCGTTAGTGGAGTTCTCCTCCACTAACGCTATGGACCAGAGCTAGTCTGAGACGAGTTGAAACAACTCCAACGCGGGCTGTTGAAGCAGCGCGACAACCGTTCTCTTCCACCCAAAGTATGTGGTGCTTGAAAATATGAATGATTCCATCGATAATAATCCGTTTGGGACACTCAAAATCAATGCCATAGAGTTATAATGTATCGCTCCGTGCGAATGAATCCGTAGCGTTGCCAGCGCGACTTCTCAGTCTACCGAAAATAGCAGATGTACAAGATCACAACGCGGTGCGAGCAGACACGGTTTGAGCTTGTTGATTGGGTATTTTTTTGTTGCGTGACACCGTCGTACTATGCATTATAAATTACACTGTTAAAGAGACGGTACACATTAAACTAAATTTTAGTTTCTTCAAATATTTTCCAAAAATAAAAAGGTTGACTTGCCTTCTGTCTGTTAAAGTACTGTATTTGAAGGCCCTGGTCAAATGTATTTAATGGAAAAAATAGATATGCATTTACTGTAAAAAAAAGAAAAAAAAAAGAAAAGGAGAGACATGGAAATGTTAGCCTATAGTTTATAGTATAGTTTTACAGTAGGCTATTATTATTAATTCATGAATAGTACTGTAATTATATATATATATATATTAGTGTCTCATCATGTCTTTCCACAAAATAACAGAAAAAAACTCAATAGTGGGCTCGATAAAAGCCCGGCTCGATAAGCAACATCGATAAGGTGCTCATTATCAATAAAAATTAACGAGCTCCATCCCTAGTGCTTCTTCATCTCAAGGTACTATTATAGTTTAATTGTTTCATTCGTTTGTGTATGTATTTTGTAAGATAAACAATGTAAATAACCATATAATAACCAATTCAAGTTAAAGAATCTGTACAAGATGCTACAGTTGGCACTGACTCTGCCAATTGGATCTGCCATGAGGAGAATTCGAAATTGGCTGCAGTCAACAATGGGAGATACAAGGTTTTCCATCTCTTGCCCTTCTGAACATTGAGGATGACAAAACAGCAAAACTGTCACCTGTCCTAAGAAGTTCGTGGACATATATGCAGGACGCAAAAAAGGTGTTTACTTCTTCAATTCATCGATTATTGATTCAATTCATGACTTACAGCCTACTGTATAGTGTAAAGTGTACTGTGTGTGTGCGTGTGTGCGTGCGCCGTGCGTGCATGCGTGCGTGTGTTGCGCTGTGCATAATTTGGTTGGATGATTGGATCACCGATAGGCTGTCCTTCACTTGTGCTCACATGTATAATACTGTATACTACTGTGTATGTAGGCTATGTGTGCCAGCCAGATAGTGGTCTGTAACTGTTTAGGGTCGCTGTATTATTGTATATGGCATAAAGGCAGAGTCTGGCACAATAAATTGTATTTGTGTTTTATTTGGTACAGTAAACGTGGCCTGGTGGAGCAGCAAGCAAATAAGCAATAAGTTGAGCGATCTTTCTTTATGCCTCTGTTCGCCACAATGAATACTATTTATAAAATGTGCAGTAGTTGTTGGACTGTGTGATACTGTAAGTTGACATGTTGTTGACATGTTGCTGCGCAAGCTGCCCCCCCTCAGGGCAAATGTGAAACTCCGCCTATGATATCACAATATAGAGCTATGTAACACTTACTGAACACTTACTGAACAAACACTCTATAGCAATGATTACTAAGGGAATATAGAGCTATTTAACACTTATTTTAACAACAGAAATATCAAATATCACTTGTTTATTAGGGGTGTAACGATACATTTTAATAGCGATTCGATACATATCACGATACATGGTTAACGATACGATACATGGACGATATTGGTTCATTCATGGCGATACGATATGATTCGATTCAATGATTTAAAATCGATATAGTAACTATTTAGCAAAGAAATTAAATCTGTGTGAAAGGTGTGGATAGTGCAGGTTTTTAAGGGAAACATGTATTATTATGGATATAAACAAGTAAACACAGTGATTATCTACCAAATACATGGACATTGTATCTTGACAAACCTGCACCTTGACATGAACCCAGAGATTACACACATTTATCGATAGACCAGTGTAGCTATATGGAAAGGAAAAGTAATTAAACCCCTCCTTTTAATTTTTTCTCCTTAAAAATGCTAAATACAATACACAAGTAGGTAGTATCGATACAATCGATTCTTTGCACTGCCGATTCGATGCGATACAAAATAAAACGATACGATTCGATTTTAGCTGTTTTCATTTCGATGTACTTCGATTTTTTAAGTTAAAAACGTTATTTCGATACAGTTACTATATCGTTACACCCCTAGTGTTTATACTAAAGTGAGCCATTATGTTGGCAGTGGTGTTTTTGAATGGGGGCATTTAAGGACAACTCATGGGACCACTAATCTGAAACATTTGAAAAGTGCCAAAAACGTAAAGAATGCTAGTGAAATTCTTAACGGGTTCAGGTGAGGTGAGGTCAGACAGCTTGTGAAACACCCAATCAGTCCAAGATGGACATTATTCTTAGTGTTACATTAACCATTTAAGACAGATTCTAGTAAAAATGTCTTCCAAATCCTAACAGTTTTCTGAAAAACATATGCTTCTCTATATCACTGGTTCTCAAACTATTTCTTGTCAAGGAAGGAAGCCCAAAGATTATATGTATTTCGCCATGGCCCCCCAGCTCAAGATATTTTGTTCCAGGGACCCCCCAGAAGCAAAGTTTTGAGTTAAAAAAAGATTTGCGCAAATTGTGAGTTGTGACAGGGTTTTTCGAAAATAGCTGATCTATAAGCTCGCAGCACGGCAGGCACGTTCTGAGCTCAATCTAAAATGACACAAATGTTTCCCGGTTTTGTGTTAAACACGTGTTTAATATATACATATATTTTTTAATTCTCTTATGATGACATGCCCAAAATTGGGAATTCCGATAAAGTGAGTCACTGTTACATTATACAGTAATTACTGTACCTCCGATAGAATCAAACTAAAAGATCCCAAACAATTCAAAGTTTACATATAATTTATCATGCTTTCTTCTATATATGCTTGATTTTGATTCACTCTCGAGCCAGAAAAGAATCATGTGTCTTCGATACTTCCAAGAAACCAAACAATACATTTAGCTCTGCATAAGACAATTAAGCACAAACTAGTCAAGGCACGTGTGTGTGTGTGTGTGTGCGTGCGTGTGTGCGTGCGTGTGTGTGCGTGTGTGCGTGCGTGCACGTGTGTGGTTGAGAGACAGAGTGACAGAGAGAGAGAGAGAGAGGCAGTAATACAGTTTATCCTCCCACCAGTAAGTCTAATGACATCAGGCCAGGGTTAGAGGGGTGCATGGGAGGGCCTGATGTCTTTGAAGAAGGCAGTAATTATGTCACATCACCAATGATGCTCCTGGCACATGAATGACATGATGCATACAGGTTGTTTGACAACAGTATTTGTCTTTGAAGTAAAACACACAACATCCAGTCAGTCACAACAAAGCCATGAAGCCGTCCTCAAACAATCCCCTCGTCATCATTCAGCATCACTTCTTCAAAGTGACACACCGTGCCATCCACATCACTGGAGTGAAGCTTACAGGTCCGTAACCAGGCCTCTCACAATTATTAGTGGGTGGCATAGCTGAATGGTTAGGGAGCCCGCCTGGGGAACCAAAGCCCCTGGTTATCCCAGGTTCAATTCCAGGCCAGGGGTAGCAATGTCCATGTGTGTCCCTGAGCAAGACTCTTAACCCCTCATTGCTCACATGGGCAGCCCCATGGGCAGCGAATCAGCTGGGTTGAGCTGAAAATACTGAATTTCCCTCGTGGGAGGAAATAGGTATCTATTATTATTGTCTAATCGCAATAATTTGAGATAATCGCAATTATTGCATAATCTGCATTATTGTTTCCATGTTGAAAAATTTGAGAAATAGCAGAAATAGGAGATCATTTTGTGATGCGTTGTAAGCTTATAGATCAACTATTTCCAAAAATAGTAAATATATCAGTAATCTGCTGCCCTGTGCAGTTTGTGATTATGAAGCCTAAATGGCAAACCAAAATTAAGCTTGTATTCATATGTTCCAGTCTTCAATGCCAAAAACAAAATTAAATTAAATAATTAATCGCAATTATTTGTGTGACAATTAATCGTCAATTAAAATGTCTAATCGTGACAGCTCTATCCGTAACAATTAATTATTTTCTCACAACACAAGGGGTCTTTTCATTGTTTTTCAGGCCCCCTAGCTGAGAGAGAGATGAAGCATGGACCCCCCCCACTACATATTGTATAAAATGGTGTTGCAGATTAAACGTTTTCATAGATAGCTTCATAAGACCTGTTTGATAACCAGGGGCGTCACAAGGGGTAGGAAAGTGGGACTGAGTTACCAGGGCCCAAGGTGGAGGGGCCCTAATAACTTTAGCTATTGAAAAATAGCAGATCTACAAGATCACAGTGCGGCACCGAGTGCCGCGCTGCGAGCTTGTAGATCTGCTATTTTTGAAAAGTCGTGAAAATAATTATGCGCAAATCTTTGAATATGTATTTTTTAAGTGAACATTTGTAACTCAAATTTTGCTTCTTGGGTGGTCCCTGGAACTAAATATTTTGAGATGGGGGTCCGTGGCCAAATTCATATCATTTTGGGGGTCCTTCACATGAAAAAGTTTGAGCATCACTGACATGAGCATCACATGAGCATCACAGCGCGGCACTCTGTGCCGCGCTGTGAGCTTGTATATCTGCTATTTTTCAATAGTTAACATTCATGGGGGGCCCGCAGTGAATCCTTGTACCCAGGGCCCAGAATTTGGTGTGACGCCCCTGTTGATAACTGTCATCAGTGTTGTGTTTGATTCATGTTAATGTGTGTTTACAGGCATTTCACCTCTAAACCATCAATACTTACTTAGTGAACTTGACCTTTCACTCAGTACTTGGTCCGCTCTTTTTTCCCCTCTACACAGAACTCTTTGTAGATCTGCTATTTTCGGCTAAAGTTCTCCTCAGAATAGGGATGCTAGGGTTCAAGTGGTTAATGTAAAAAATAAAACTATCACCAGATTTGGCCGTTCTCCTTTAGTGACTCTGAAGAGCCCCTAGGGGTCCTGGACCCCCTGTTGAATTTAAAAGCGACAATTAACTACAGCAGCACAAGAAGTATAGTCTATAGTAATAGATGTATCCATCATGCAACCATGCAGCATAATTCAATTACCTTAATTTAAACTTGTGAATTCAAATAGGCCTATAAGAAGACTTCTCAAGCACTACGGCCTATAATGCAGATGCAGTAATAAATACCTGTGGTTTTTCAACGCACAAAGATATTAGCCTACGCATTTTCCTCTCTCGCTGTCCCTTCTCCGGATAACGAGTATAAGTGACAACAGTTGCACACTGCAATGTCAACACAGAAGAATGTCATTATTATAGTCACTGCTTAGCTCCAAAACAAGTAATTTCTTTCTTTACACTCAAAGACATAACATGACTTTAAAAGCAATATTAACTACAGCACAAGAAGGGTATTTTAGATGTGTCCACGAGAAACCCTGCAGCATATTAAAATGGTGTGAATTAAAACATAAGATTAGGGCTATAGTTTTATCCTAATGCAAATATAATAATAACCTGTGGTTTTCAGAATAGAATACACACATTTTCTTCTCTCTGTGTCCCTTCTCTCCAGATAAGTGGCAACAGTTGCACTACAGCTGCTGCAACGCCAACAAAGAAAGAAGAATGTAATTATTTTCATTATTATTGCGACCGTAGGTCGCAGATTAGTATGGATTGTCTGTCTGTCTGTATGTATCTGTCTGTCTGTCACGCCTGACACTGTGGTTCTATCGGGTTTGTCGCTCTGACATCATGCTCTGACGTCACTGTGATGTCTGGGGAACCACTCTAACAGAATGGGTTTGCCGCTCTGACATCACTCTATGGCTTCACTGTGATGTCACACAAACAGAATTCCTTCTTACTAGTTATTATCATTATTATTAGGCTATTACCCTTATTAATAATAACAATAGTATTATTGTTAATATTATAGTCACAGTGCATAATGCATTCATAGTTTTGGGAATGCAGTCATAATCTGGAGGGAGATTTGTCAAAGGGGTGGGGCATATATTCTGCTATACTTCCAAATAGGAAAAGAGGGGGAGAGAGAGAGAGAACTTTGCAAAATTAACATGGCTACATAGAGTTAGAGACAACGAAGACCTGCTTTTACATTAGATATATTAAATGATGTAATAAACATCTATCTATCATAATAGTGTTGGTATTGAGTCCCACGTTCTAACATTAATCATGAATCCCCATCATTCTTTTATTTTCCCCCTCCCTCCCAACAAAACCCCACAAGCAACAACTCAACTCCACAGACAGACAAACACAAGTTTATTACGGGGTGATTTGTAGGCTACGAAATAGCCGTCAGATCGGCTATTTTACGGGGCGCGCAACGATGAAGCCCCCTTTTTACGCACACAGAAAGAGAGAGAGAGAGAGAGAGAGAGAGAGAGAGAGAGAGAGAGAGAGAGAGAGACAGACAGACAGACAGACAGACGGTATAGGTAGGTATAGGTTAGGTGTTTACCCTGCTGTGTAGTTGTTGCTCTACTACAGTCTCCATTGACTTTTACCCCCAAACGACTGAAGCAACAGCCATAAGATAACCATCACATCCCACATCCTTTTGTACTGTAGCTGTAACAATAACCCCAGGCCAAACAACACGAAATAAAAACTAGTTATCACTCCTCTATAAATGACAACACAGCGACAGCAGCGGCTTTCTTTCTTTCTTTCACACACACACACACACAGTTTTGTATTGACGTTGTTCTAACCAAGACGGTAACACATATAAAACAGACACATTCTCCTCCTCCAAACTGAAGTTAAAATATTCCGGTGCGTTTCGCTTTTCAAGGACACTGCAGTTTACACTGCGCGCGCGCGCGCGTGTACACACACACACACACACACACACACACACACACACACACACACACACGGGCGTGTTGTCCTGGTATGGTAGTAGCCTATGTGACAGGGGGACAACACAACAAACAGCCCTCTACTCTATAGTCTGGAATAACAAGCGAAAACAAATCCCCCTCCTCCGCTAAAAGGTGGTTTATTGTTTCCTACCTTCTTGCTGTTGTATCTGCTGTTATATCCGTTGTAGGCAGTGAGTCCTGGCCTGGGAGGAACGGAGAGCAGCATTTTATGTTGTTCTCCTCTATGTGTGTGTGTGTGTGTGTGTGTGTGTGTGTGTGTGTGTGTGTGTGTGTGTGTGTGTGTGTGTGTGTGTGTCCGGAGCCTCAGAGTACAGCCTACAGCCCAGAGGAGAGCCAGCTGACGTCAGCAGGCTGCTCTGCTCTGCTCTGCCTCTGCTCTGAGAGGGAAGTTGTTATGGGCTTGGAAAGCAAACGGTGTAGTGTAGCCTGTAGTAGTAGCCTACCTAACCTACTGCTGCTCTGTAGTGTGTGTAGCCTACTTACTGATCTGTGAAGCTATGAAGTTTGTTGTAGACAGTGTGTAGCCTAGTAAGCCTACTATAGTAATATAGGTTAATAGTCCCACTGGTAGTCTGTTATAGGTCGGTGCTATTATGTCTTATTATCTATAGGTTTTAAATGCATTGTGTGTGAAAATGTAGTAGCCCTCTCCATCATCAAAGTTGCCCACCCCTGCCATTTAGCAACTATAACAGATTGCTTGTGGAACTAGATATCTAGCAAAAATAGCCGATCTACAAGCTCAAAACGTGTTGCAGTGCGACGCATTTTGAGCTTGTAGATTTGCTATTTTTGCTATTTTTTTTATTTGGAATCCTGAGAACTTCTTTTTGTTTTAATTTCAAATGCATTTATATGTTCTTACGTTAATTTATGAACTTAAATACAAATACATTGGACATAATAAATATAATAACATTTTAATACTAGTCATTTAGCTACTGATATAAACTGAAGTAATTGAAGCGGTTAATTGTTCCATGTTTTGAATTGGAACAGCTGAAATCAATAATATATCAGTACTCCAATATGATATTGGCAATATCAACCTGCTGGCCGCATTAAGTGAAGGTGGGGGCCGCATGTGGCCCCCGGGCCGCCAGTTGCCCATGTATGCTATATGGTATGTCCTATAATCTATATTCTTCTGTTAATGATCCTATTGTCTATCCAATAGCTCCACTGGCAGTCTGTTTAGGGCCATTGTCCACACCTAGCACTATAACTAATTTATAAGTACTATATCGCTCACCACTGATGTCATCATAGTTACATGTGGAGTCTGCCAATTTCTTTGTAATCATATCTTCTTTATAATTAGTACTTGCTTGGTGTGGACGGCCCATTAGTGTTTCTGCTATGTGTATGTCAGCTGTAATGTAGCATATTGATGTCCTACAGCACCTTGTAACTTTTGGCTGCACCTGAATGAAATGAATTACACAAGCTAGAAAACAAATGAGTTGATGCTTAGCTGCCTGCCTGCCTCTGGCATCATCCACCCTGCTTTGGAAAGTGTTCAGTGTTTACTATTCTCTAATGGGCCGCCTTCTGACTTTTGCTTTTACTTGGACTGGACTCCATAACGATGTTTCCTGTTTTCTGGGAACAGACAGTTTTCAGAAGATGGGAGAGCTAAACAACTGAAATCACCCGCGTAAAAGTAACGTCTCAGCTTGCAGGCACCTTTGAGAAACCGTGATGATGAGAAGCACCTGCGCTCAGGGACGTGCTGGCCATTGGGAAAAGCAGGACAACTCCCGAACGGCCGGTTCATTCCCGGCCGATCCAGGCCGGCCATTAGGAAAAAATTAAACTGTTTGCACAAAAGTAAAAATTAAACTGTTTGCACAAAAATAGTGAAAACAGCAGATCTACAAGCACACAACGCCTCGCAGTGCGAGGCGTTGTGTGCTTGTAGATCGGCTGTTTTCACTAGTTTAAATCATTTTTAAAATGATAAATACTTAACAAACGGTTTTGGACATACAAGGTTTCCACCCGACAACGATGAAATATAACTCATGTAATTGGCCCACTGGCTTGTTGTCACTTTGTCACAAATCTTGCAGCAGCGCTATAGAGAGAGATCTCTCTCTATTGCGCGCAATGAGGGCCTCTCCAACTCGTTTTCCCGGGCTGAATCAGGGGCCCAGCATGTCCCTGCCGGCACTCCCCAAGGAACTGTGCTGTCTGTCACCTTTCCTGTTCACTCTCTATACACCTCTGACTTCTGTCTCAACTCGGGGATGACTCGTCCATTGTTGGTTGCATCACGGATGACAATGGTGTCTACCACTATATACTGTAGGTACAGACTCAGTGAACAATAGAGAGAGGCCGCCATGCACAGACAGACCTCGCTCCCAAGGGAAGACATACAAAATGTGGTGGAAACAGAGCTGCACTTTCTAACCACCTGTCCAGTGTCCACTATACAACATCAGAGATACATTCATACAGTACTTCCCACAGATTACACCCAGTGAGTTTGAAAACATGACCAACGAGAAAAAACTCTCATACTGGGAGAAATACAACAATGTGCGGACTCTGGACTGGAAATAGCTAACATTTGCATCCATGGCACCCCCTATATGGTACATAAATATGTAAATCCTTTACCTTAAGCAGTGGTGGGAAGTAAGTACATAGTGTTGTACTTTACTTGAGTATTTCCAATTTCCAATACTTTTACTTCTACTCCACTACATCTCACATTTAAATATTGTACGTTTACACCACTACATTTATTTGAAAACTGTACTTATTAGTTACTTTGTAGATGAATTGTGTTATTACAAAACATACATTAACCACTTCAGCCCTATATTTTGGCCATTTGAAAATTGCCCATCTACAAGCTCACAATGCGTCACGATGCATCACATTGTGAGCTTTTAGACCGCTATTTTCAAAAGATTTTTTATACATTTGAAAACTTGAAATGGGACATTCTGCATAATGAGTACTTTCTACTTTTGGTACTTTAAGTACATCTTTATGCCAATACTTTTGTACTTTTACTCAAGTACATTTTGAATTCCAGACTTTTACTTTTAGCAAAACTCCCACATTTTTGATGGCACCCACTTAAGTTGGGCCATATGTCAAATTGACCGGCTTCATCGGGACTCGTCTCCTTGCATTTTGCTTTCTCCACTGCCTTGATTCGGGAAATTCAAAAATTAAACCCAAATGGAGATGACTGACATATCGTCGTTGTCGGGTAGAAACCTTGTATGTCCAAAACCGTTTGTTTTGTATAATCATGTTAAAAATGATTTTGTTTTGTGCGACGGTCTTGTATGATGAAGCAGGCCTTTGCTTTGCGAAAAAATGAACAAATTTGAAACTTGGAGATACAAGGTTTCTGCCCGACAGTGACGATATATGTCTGACATAATAGACCACATGAGACTTACGCAGTATGTCCATATATGGGCATTGCAAGATATGGGCTTAATAACGATGACATCAGGGATCTCCGCATATATGGGCATAAAAGGGACAAGGACGGAATGGTTAGCACCCTCAAATAGGGACAAGGACTGACAGATATAGAGATATATCCATATATGGGCATGAAAGGGACAGATGGTAAGACGGAATACATTTTCCAGCAGATTCCTCGTGACTCACGTCAGGGCAATATTCATCTTAGTCAGGAACACTCACGTCAATGTAGATTTAACCATTTATTGCAACAAATGGAATACAGTTACACTTGGCATTAAAGGGCTCTGCGTTTGGAAATGTTCCCTGAATTTTGTCCATGCATGCCTGCTATGCAAAATCAGGGAACTTTAAGCAAAACCCCCATAGGGATACTATAGTAATACAATAGCAATACATTGGCATAATAGCTTGAATCAGCAAACATAAATCACTTTTATTTGAGCCTATGCCAGACTGATCAAAAGGTGAAGTTTGGGGTGGTGGAGGCTGCAAAGCAGCAACGATTCTTAGGCTTCAGATCCGGTATAGAGAAAGCAAGCCATATTTAAAGGGACTGAGCTTTACTGAGCTTGAGCTCTGTTTGGAGTAAGACAGTGTGACGTAATGACTTGCAGATCTGTGAATGAGGAATAGGAAAGGAGCTGACCCAGCGGGGCGGGCGGGCGAGACTCTGGTGTCCTGCATAAACTAACGCTATATTCTTAATTTGTAGCTCTCTACTTGTGTACCTGTAGCTGTCCTGTTGTTCTTGCTTATACTGTGATGACACCTGAATTTGCCTCTGGGATCAAATAAAGGGATATCTATCTTTCTTTCCATCTATGAAATAATCCCAGTTTCCCAGCTCTGTAGCCAAAGTCTAGTATCACCACCTGTCAACTGTATAAGCCCAAGGGGTCATTTGGAGTGTATACTGTAGTGATCATTTACAATTGATTCACGATCACAAAGTGTATCTTAATATAGCGTGATATCAATGCAGGTGTACAGTTCCACCAAAATAGAATAGATAATAAAAATAGAAACAGTGATAACGTTGATTTTTGACATGAGTATTGTTGCACTGCCTTAAGAACAATGAACACTGTGTGTTTGTGATAAATAGTCAGTATTCTATTCATTACAAATGGAGCAGCTGCTCCACACTGTATTGCCTACGGTAGGCTACTCAAGTAACTGCCAGCTACCAGGTATCATCAAAATGTGTCTGTGACAAAGACTTGGTCTTGTCCGTGGCAAGTTCTAGATTTAATATTTTACACACCATTATAATGTTCTTATTTTGATCATAAGACCCAATTACTGAATGTCAAGTCTCCAGGTTTTCTTCATAATATGTATGACGCTTATTTACTACAACATTAGGAGTCCAACTAGTGGTTCTCAAATGTCATCAGACAGACTACACTTTGGCCGGCACTACCAAACAGTTTTAACCCAAAACAATTCCCAATGCTCAAGGGCATAATTTTAGGTCCTACCCAATAAACCCCTTGATGCATGTTTTGCTTATTTTGGAAAAGTTTGCTTGGTATATCCATCTTTTAGTCCAACTCGCAGCGATTGGCAAGACTACACTTCTCGAGCATTTAAATAGGGATCTTTCCGGTTTAGGCCACTCGTAGACCGAATCACACGGCCTGTTTAAAACAAATACCATGCTTTCCTCCGAGGTGGAAAGTCTGGTGATGCGAGGTCCCCCTCATGGAATACTGAGGGTCCACTGAGGGACCCCACTTTGAGAACCACTGTTTTGTCTGCTGCCATGTAAAAGGTTTATTTACCTGAGAGGTCTGACACATCTGTTTGAGTGCATTATTATTTATTTATTTTAGTAGTCTGTGGTCTGACAATGTGTTACAGTACAATGGATTGTAGCACTGCATGTGCCAAAACAAACAATGTGTTTGTTTTGGCACATGCCTGGCTGTGCCTTTTGGTTATTACGGTGAAGCATTGTGTATATTTAATTTTGGAGAATGTGAATGAATTTGTGGAGCAACGGAACTACTGTATTGTCGGCTATAATTACGTTCTTTATCAGTATCTGTATAAAAACTCTGGTTTTATAGCATTACGTCTTATTATTGCATCAGTGTGTGGGCCTCTATAGTGTTCAGTGGTTTTCAACCTTTTCAGGCCGCACCCCACCAAGATAATCATATTTGAACTGGGACCCGCCACGGTTATTTTCCAAAAAAAGTCTGTGCCTATATTTGACAATTTGGTCAATGTTGGCCAGTTTTTGAGCAGAGCTCCAACATCGGCTTTGTCTGGGCTCTGAAGCTTGGCCTACATCTGGCCTACAGTACATCTTGGCACAAAGCGCCCAAAGTTGTTGTACACCTGCAGGGTCACATTGGCCAAGCTTCACGGGACGCTTAATGAAATTAACTCATGCACCGCTCACTTCACAATAGGTCTGATTTTTATAGTATACCGGTAGTTGGTTGATTACTTTTGATGCAGTAATGGTCTTTTTTCATATAATCTTCATTAGATATTATAACATTTAATCGTCACTTGTCACCTGGGGGTCCATGCCCACAGGTTTAAGAACCAGTGTGTCAGGGGACTGTGTGACTACATGTCAGCAGTTGGGGACACATGCACTTAAAGTGACACTATGGTGGCACTCAGTGGAACAACCTTGGTGGGTCTGGCAGCAGCCAGCCTGACGACAGGAACATTGTTTGTACATCAACAGGCTCATCGCTACGCAACCTCTAGTACAGTACAGTACAGTACAGCCCCCTCCCCTTCCTTCCTCTCTCTCTGTGTTTTGATTGAATAGCCTACATTTTGATTGAATGCGTTATTATACGTTTGCATAGGAAAAGCACAGGACAGTACAGTTCAGATACAAGGTCTACTAAAAGGATTTAGACCGCAAGAAATCGCAATGGCTTGATTGCACTGGGGTCCTTTTGTACTCAGTTCATTTAAAAATTAGTGTGTGTGTGTGTGTGCGTGCGTGCGTGCGTGCGTGCGTGCGTGCGTGCGTGTGTCGCTGCATGTTCCCACAAGTATAGTACAACTTGGGCGATAGACAGTTGTGAGGACAACTTTTGTGGATCTTCTCAGAAGAGGAATGGTTTGGTTTGTGGTTATAAAAAAATAATAATAATATAATAATAATATATATATATATATATATTTGTAAGGCTTATACAAGTATAGGAAAAGCTTCAGGTTCAGGATAGGGTTGGGACTGACCTTTATAGAGATTAGTTTTAGGGGTTAGGGTTGGAGGAGTTATATGGCTGATTTATATTTAGTTGTGTGAAAATACATATACTGTAAACAACGCTTCACTGCGTGACAGATTGTGAGCTTGTAGATCAGCCATTTTGACTTCAGGGTCTGGGTTAAAAATGGCAAAAGAAAAATGCAAAGAAACTCCAAACTGTTATCCTCACAATTGTGTGTATGCATGCGTGCGTGCGTGTGTGTGTGTGTGCGACTGTGCGTGCATCAGTTTGTGTGTAATAAGAGCAGAGTAAGGGTAGAACATGACAGTTTTATCTCTTACAATCTGTTCATTATATGGATACAACTGATACCCCTCTGAACTTCAAGCATCTCTTTGGCTTACGTAAACTTAATGCATGCAGCACTGTTTTGGAAACAAAGCATGAGGACAATGATACGTTTCCATTGTAATGATGAAGTCTGGATTTCAG
>NC_137815.1:28705749-28708249 GCF_963921795.1 Nannobrachium achirus
TGAGTGGGAGAGAAGGGGGGATGAGGAGGATGGGGGGGATGGGTGGTAGGCTGTTTGTGCATGCCTGGCATTCCTTAGGTGTTATCAGCGTTTTGCCCGCTCCGTATAAATGCTCCCCCAGAAGAGAAGAGAAAACATACAGATTGTACAACATTGAAGTTATTTCACATCATACTCGACTGTGGGTGGCATGGACTCTTCTTTGACTGGGGTGGGGTGGCACATGTGGCACACTTACTTTAAACATTTTCCAAAATAGCAGATCTACATTCGTGCCATGTAGATCTGCTATTGTTGAATAGCCAACGTATATGAAATATGGATAAGGTTCAAAGTTCAAGGTTCAATGTTCACGTTTCACTTTATTTGTCCTTACGTATATCTTGCACATGAAACGAAAATCGTACTCAGGACCAGCAGTGTACAATAACGATCAATAAATAAATAAATAAATAAGCATAACCTCCTAATGCTGTGGATTAAAACTGCATGAGCAGCATGTCGACAGCATTAAAAACAGAAGCATCCAGTATTTATCAAAACAAGATAACATGGCAGCATGACAGGGATGGAATGAAGACTTGACGTATGAGTTCAGATACATGCACATGCACATGCACATGCACACGCACACGCACACGCACATGCACGCGTGTGTCAGAATAGCATTTCTAACATTCCTCCACAATAGGCTACAAATGTAATATGATGTGCATTTGTATAAGCTCTGAGAATCTGCTCCTCTTCTGGGGGTCCTTAGCATAAAAAAAAAATCAGATGGGGGTCCGTGGCACAAAAAGAAATCTCTAACACGGCTCTAGAGTACCAAAGAAGTCACAACCATTACATTTTGTAATAACTTCATTCATAATTTCTGTCACAAATGTTCAGAGACGCGGGCCCTCCTTCTCCTAGAACTATAACTAACTAACGCTTTTGAAAAGATATGCCAGGGACCCCCATAAGAGAAGATTTTTATGGCTAGCAGTGATTCTCAACCATTTTAATTTCAAGGACCCCCAGTTTGACATGAACTAGGCTACAGACCCCCATTACCTCAATTTATATTGTAAAATCAAGGTTAATTAATTTAACTCTTGAGAGAGTGTACAAATGGAACTCTCATTTGTACACTCTCTGAGTATACCCATAAGGGTCCATTTGGTTACTAACTATCATTTAGCTGGGGACCCCCTGGAACTCCCTCAAGGACCCCTGGGAGAACCAATGCTTTACACCAGTGCCATCAAGTCACCCTGCATGCCTGCCTGCCTGCCCGCCTGCCTGCCTGCCTGCTTGCCTGCCTGCCTGCCAAGCCCTGTGTCAGTCAATGCATGCGTCCGAATCAGAAACAATGCTCTGGTTCCTCTTCTTCTTCCTTTCCAGAACCTCATATGCAGCTGGACCTGTTCCTGTTCAATGACCCCTGAAATAAACTGATACTCGTATTTGGCAGCGGAGCCTCAATCTGAAAAGGAACACGATCCCGGCAGGACTACTTTGTGTTAGCCGATCTACAAGCTCACAACATGTCGATGTAGATCGTCTATTTGAAGTATTTTCAAATGTTTTTCAAAATAGTAAAAAAAAAAGTAAAAAAAAAAAAAAAACGGTAAAGAAGTTTAGGGATCAGGGCTAAGGCACCGTCGCACTGATGAAAATAAGGCCCAATAATTGTCCTAATGTATTACGTGCTGTTTACATTTCTGACTGATAAAGTATTCAATCAATCAATCTAAAATAAGCAGATCCACATGCATGTACTGTAGATCGTCTATTTCGGAATAGTCTAAACTAAAGTATAAAATAGGGTTAAAGTGGTTAAACAGATTTTTATGCCAAATTAACAAATTTTGCTGGGAGTGGGGACCTTGTGGAACAAGGACCCCTAGTGGTCTCCAGACCCCACTTTAAATCCATTCAGAACAGGTACACATTATAGTGTATCATTATTTTATGCTTTAACTATTGAAAAATAGCAGATATACAAGCTCACAGCGCGGCACCGAGTGCCGCGCTGCGAGCTTGTAGATCTGCTATTTTTTGAAAAATCGTGAAAATTCGAATTTTGACCCGATTCTATAAGTGTCTTTTGAATCCTTCTAAGATTTTCTTTGAAAAACCTATGTTTCTATGTCTGCAATCTGGCCAGCCATCGTCAAAGAAAAGGTCCTTTTCACTTAAATGGAGCTCAGTTAGTCTGTTCTTGAGAGACTATTATTTCTCAAACCTTTTCATGTGAAGGACCCCCAAAATGATATGTATTTGGCCACGGACCCCCATCTCAAAATATTTAGTTCCAGGGACCACCCAGAAGCAAAATTTGAGTTAACAAACGTTCGCTTTGAAAATACATTATATTCAAAGATTTGCACACATTTTCACGACTTTTTCAAAAAATAGCAGATCTACAAGCTCGCAGCGCGGCACTCGGTGCCGCGCTGTGAGCTTGTATATCTGCTATTTTTCACATGGTTAAAGCATTCAATAATTCTAGGCC